>NW_028320322.1:0-209639 GCF_062004578.1 Staurois parvus | reverse complement strand
GCCTCTTCCCATTGAAATCAATGGTGAACACATGAAGGCATCTGAAAAACGCCTTGAAAATGCCTCTTTCCCATTGAAATCAATGGAAAATGCCTACAAAGTGCCTGATAGACAGCTTTCCCATTGAAATCAATGGAAAATGCCTGAAAAACACCTTGAAAACGCCTCTTCCCATTGAAATCAATGGAAAACGCCTGAAAAACACCTTGAAAACGCCTCTTCCCATTGAAATCAATGGAAAACGCCTGAAAAACGCCTTGAAAATGCCTCTTCCCATTGAAATTAATGGAAAACACCTGAAAAGTGCTTGAAAAACACCTCGAAAATGCCTCTTCCCATGAAATCAATGGAAAACGCCTGGAAAACGCCTGTAAAGCACCTCAAAAAAACGCCTAAAAAAATGCCTCTGAGAAGCATTTTTGCTGCAGTTTTTAAGTCATGTGTCCTTTAAAAACGTTTTTGCGGCAGATCAGTGCAAAAGTAGCCTTAGGGAAAAAGGCGATCAACAGCCAAAGCATTAAAATAAATATTAATCTCTGTAAGGTTCCAAAGCAGCGAAGCAAATCGTAGGACGGCCGGATCTCTGCGATTGAGGTGCTGAGAAGGGAAGAGAAGGTCGGGATGTTTCTTGAACTGAAAGAAGTGATGATTGGAGGTCTGAGAAGACAATCCGCCATTCATAGACGTTTCTGGAGGCAGGTAGGACACGCCCACATTCCATCTCTGAAACACAACACCTGAGCGTTGCCGAATGTTCAGCAAAACCTGCGACATGGGATCTGAGGTGACGGAGCCGTAAGATCTGATGGGATCTGAGGTGACGGGGCCGTACGATCTGATGGGATGTGGGGTGACGGGGCCGTACGATCTGATGGGATGTGGGGTGACGGAGCCGTAAGATCTGATGGGATCTGAGGTGACGGAGCCGTAAGATCTGATGGGATCTGAGGTGACGGAGCCGTAAGATCTGATGGGATCTGAGGCGACGGGGCCGTACGATCTGATGGGATGTGGGGTGACGGAGCCGTAAGATCTGATGGGATATGGGGTGACGGAGCCGTAAGATCTGATGGGATTGGGGTGACGGAGCCGTAAGATCTGATGGGATCTGGGGTGACGTAGCCATACGATGGGTTCTGGGGTGACGGAGCCGTACGATGGGATCTGGGGTGATGGAGCCGTAAGATCTGATGGGATCTGGGGTGACGGAGCCGTAAGATCTGATGGGATCTGAGGTGACGGAGCCGTAAGATCTGATGGGATCTGAGGTGACGGGGCCGTACGATCTGATGGGATGTGGGCTGACGGAGCCGTAAAATCTGATGGGATATGGGTGACGGAGCCGTAAGATCTGATGGGATATGGGGTGACGGAGCCGTAAGATCTGATGGGATCTGAGGTGACGGGGCCGTACGATCTGATGGGATGTGGGGTGACGGAGCCGTAAGATCTGATGGGATCTGGGGTGACGTAGCCATACGATGGGTTCTGGGGTGACGGAGCCGTACGATGGGATCTGGGGTGATGGAGCCGTAAGATCTGATGGGATCTGAGGTGACGGACCGTAAGATCTGATGGGATCTGGGGTGACGGAGCCGTAAGATCTGACGGGAAGGACCACAAATGAAAAGCCACCAGAAGATACGTTCACAGCTGCTCTATTTATCAGCGTTTTCACACCAGATTGATTTATTTTAGGTAGTTATATAGCGCCGTCAATTTACGCAGCACTTTACATATATATTGGGGCCGGGACAAGGTCATCTAGAGCCCAAAATTGCCAAATTGCGAGCGTCAGCAAAATCCCCCCCCCTAAAAATGCCCGAAAAACGCCTGAAAAATGCTTCTTTCTATTGAAATCAATGGAAAACGCCTGAAAAATGCCTCGAAAACTCCTCTTGCCTTTGAAATCAATGGAAAACGCCTGAAAAATGCCTCTTCCCATTGAAATCAATGGAAATGCCTGAAAAACGCCTCAAAAACGCTTCTTCCCATGGAAATCAATGGAAAACGCCTGGAAAACGCCTCTTCCTATTGATCTCCCCAGAGCGTCTCGATGGGAAACGTCCGCCGTTCCAGCATGACAATGACCCTAAGTGTAAGGCCAAGCTGACCCTCAAGCAGAAAAAGGTGAAGGTTCTGGAGTGGCCAACACAGTCTCCTGACCTTCATATCATCGAGACGCTCTGGGGAGAACTCAAACGTGCCGTTCATGCTGGACGGCCAAAGACTTTGCATGGCCAGGAGGCATTTTGCCGAGACGTATGGGCAGCTCTACCTCAGGCAAGACGACACCTTGACACGCCCCATAGCTTCTGGCACGCTGTAATCTGGAGTGAGGAGGCCAAAATAGAGCTTTATAGTCACAACCATAGGCGTTATATTTGGAGAGGTGTCAACAAAGCCTATAGTGAGAAGAATACCATCCCTACTGTGAAACATGGTGGTGGCTCGCTGATGTTTTTGGAGGTATGTGAGCTCTAAAGGCATGGGGGAATCTTATGAGAACTGATGGCAAGATGGATGCAGCATGTTATCAGAAAATACTGGTGGACAATTTGCATTCTTCTACACGAAAGCTGCGCATGGGACGCTCTGGGACTTTCCAGCATGACAATGGCCTGAAGCACAAGGCCAAGCTGGCCCTCAAGCAGAAAAAGGTGAAGGTTCTGGAGTGGCCACCACAGTCTCCTGACCTTCATATCATCGAGACACTCTGGGGAGATCTCAAACATGTCGTTCATGCTGGACGGCCAAAGACTTTGCATGGCCAGGAGGCATGTTGCTTGACATATGGGCAGCTCTACCTCCGGCAAGACGACACCTTGACACGCCCCATAGCTTCTGGCACGCTGTAATCTGGAGTGAGGAGGCCAAAATAGAGCTTTATAGTCACAACCATACGCGTTATATTTGGAGAGGGGTCAACAAAGCCTACAGTATCATCGAGACACTCTGGGGAGATCTCCAACGTACCGCTCATGCTGGACGGCCAAAGACTTTGCATGGCCAGAGACGCATGGGCAGCTCTGCCGCCGGCAAGAATTCGGTGGCCTCATAGACAACTATTACAGAAGACTGACCGCCGCCATTGATGCTAAAGGGGGCGATACACAGGATTAAGAACTAAGGGGGTGCAGACTATTGAACAGGGGGGGCATTTCATTGGTTGTACTTATTGCCATGTTCTGTTTTATGATTGGTCCATTCTGTTATCACCTCCATAATAGGAATCCCATAAGATTGGGTTTTGCCGGCTCACTCATAGTCCATCCTGTATATTACCGACTCTCCAAGGGGAGGAGCCAACTTTTCTCCACGACTGTAGAGAAGGAGACCCCAGTAACCTCTCAGATCTCCCCTCCCCCGCACGGACCGATAGCGATCTTGCCATCACGACTTTGTTTACGTCTTCATGTTCTTCTACCCTAAATGGGTTTGATTTTCTTTGAAGAGACGCCATTAAACGGTTACGGCTTACGTGGAAAACCATTTCAATCCTCGCCGAGAGGAATGATCCAGAAGGGGTTAAAGAGTTCGCTCAGCTCCCGATCGTTTATGTCAAGCTTCCACCGGCGGGCCGCGCACATTGCACTTTATAAATTATTCCCAGCTAAAAATCACTGAATCTTGTTTCCAATTAACACCCGGCATGCCACCGGCACCCATCATGTGACCATGCCGGGAACGCTGCATAATTTCGGTAGCTCCTGGTGGAAGATTTATGCCTAGCTGGCAAATAAGGCTCGATTTCAATTAAAGCAGTGGTTCTCAACCTGTGGGTCGCGACCCCTTTGGGGGTCGAACGACCCTTTCACAGGGGTCACCTAAGACCATCAGAAAACACATATATTATACTGTGTAGAAAGCAGCTGCTGTGTTGAAAGCAGCTACTCTGTTGAAAGCAGCTACTGTGTAGAAAGCAGCTACTGTGTAGAAAGCAGCTACTGTGTAGAAAGCAGCTACTGTGTTGGAAGCAGCTACTGTGTTGGAAGCAGCTACTGTGTTGGAAGCAGCTACTGTGTTGGAAGCAGCTACTGTGTTGAAAGCAGCTACTGTGTAGAAAGCAGCTACTGTGTAGAAAGCAGCTACTGTGTTGGAAGCAGCTACTGTGTTGAAAGCAGCTACTGTGTTGAAAGCAGCTACTTTGTAGAAAGAAGCTACTGTGTTGAAAGCAGCTACTGTGTTGAAAGCAGCTACTGTGTAGAACGTAGCAGTATTGGAGGTAAAACGACACTTCATGAATTATAATTACTGGGTAAATAATTATAGGGTTGGGGATCACCAAAACATGAGGAACTGTATTAAAGGGTCACGGCATTAGGAAGGTTTAGAACCACTGAATTAAAGGGTCATTTCACCTAAAAAAGGATCTTTAAGTGGGGGGAGGGGAGGCAGCCCTTGCCTTCTTATAGGTTATGGATCAGAGGACCAGCTGGATGCATCATCCTGGTTCTGCTCCCGTCCACCTGCAAGTGTTGCTTTGCTCTGGCCCCTGATGGGGTATTCCCTCCCACCTCTGTGTGTTTCAGATCTTCCTGCTACAATCTCCATGATATAAAACTCGTACAAATCCAGCAGGGATGGTGGGAGCCCCATAATGGGCACAGCAGGGGTGCAAGATCGGTTCTGGTGAGGATCTCCTACATCTGCCCATGGACCAGGCAGTAGGGTCATCTCTCTTTTCCATTTCCTGTCTCTTCCACAGGCTTCCTATAAATGTTTTTAGAGTGAAGATATAAGATTCCAGACTTTTTAGCTATCTGGAATGGGTACATTCTTCCCACCGACCACCAATGGACGGGGCATTCTTCCCACCGACCACCAATGGACGGGGCATTCTTCCCACCGACCACCAATGGACGGGGCATTCTTCCCACCGACCACCAATGGACGAGGCATTCTTCCCACCGACCACCAATGGACGGGGCATTCTTCCCACCGACCACCAATGGACGAGGCATTCTTCCCACCGACCACCAATGGACGAGGCATTCTTCCCACCGACCACCAATGGACGAGGCATTCTTCCCACCGACCACCAATGGACGGGGCATTCTTCCCACCGACCACCAATGGACGAGGCATTCTTCCCACCGACCACCAATGGATGGGCATTCTTCCCGCCGACCACCAATGGACGGGGCATTCTTCCCGCCGACCACCAATGGACGGGGCATTCTTCCCGCCGACCACCAATGGACGGGGCATTCTTCCCGCCGACCACCAATGGACGGGGCATTCTTCCCACTGATCACCAATGTAAGGGACATTCTTCCCACTGATCACCAATGTAAGGGACATTCTTCCCACTGACCCCCAATGTAAGGGACATTCTTCCCACTGACCCCCAATGTAAGGGACATTCTTCCCACTGACCCCCAATGTAAGGGGCATTCTTCCCACTGACTCCCAATATAAGGGACATTCTTCCCACTGATCACCAATGTAAGGGACATTCTTCCCACTGACCAGCAATGGACGGGGCATTCTTTCCACTGACCACCAATGGACAAGACATTCTTCCCACTGACCAGCAATGGACGGGACATTCTTCCCACTGACCTCCAATGTAAGGGGCATTCTTCCCACTGACTCCCAATATAAGGGACATTCTTCCCACTGACCCCCCAATATAAGGGACATTCTTCCCACTGACCCCAAATGTAAGGGACATTCTTCCCACTGACCCCCAATGTAAGGGACATTCTTCCCACTGACCACCAATGTAAGGGACATTCTTCCCACTGATCACCAATGTAAGGGACATTCTTCCCACTGGCCCCCAATGTAAGGGACATTCTTCCCACTGACCACCAATGTAAGGGACATTCTTCCCACTGACCCCCAATGTAAGGGACATTCTTCCCACTGACCCCCAATGTAAGGGACATTCTTCCCACTGATCACCAATGTAAGGGACATTCTTCCCACTGATCACCAATGTAAGGGACATTCTTCCCACTGACCCCCAATGTAAGGGACATTCTTCCCACTGACCCCCAATGTAAGGGGCATTCTTCCCACTGACTCCCAATATAAGGGACATTCTTCCCACTGACCCCCCAATATAAGGGACATTCTTCCCACTGACCCCAAATGTAAGGGACATTCTTCCCACTGACCCCCAATGTAAGGGACATTCTTCCCACTGACCACCAATGTAAGGGACATTCTTCCCACTGATCACCAATGTAAGGGACATTCTTCCCACTGACCCCCAATGTAAGGGACATTCTTCCCACTGGCCCCCAATGTAAGGGACATTCTTCCCACTGACCACCAATGTAAGGGACATTCTTCCCACTGACCCCCAATGTAAGGGACATTCTTCCCACTGACCCCCAATGTAAGGGACATTCTTCCCACTGATCACCAATGTAAGGGACATTCTTCCCACTGACCCCCAATGTAAGGGACATTCTTCCCACTGACCCCCAATGTAAGGGGCATTCTTCCCACTGACTCCCAATATAAGGGACATTCTTCCCACTGACCCCCCAATATAAGGGACATTCTTCCCACTGACCCCAAATGTAAGGGACATTCTTCCCACTGACCCCCAATGTAAGGGACATTCTTCCCACTGACCCCCAATGTAAGGGACATTCTTCCCACTGACCACCAATGTAAGGGACATTCTTCCCACTGATCACCAATGTAAGGGACATTCTTCCCACTGGCCCCCAATGTAAGGGACATTCTTCCCACTGACCCCCAATGTAAGAGACATTCTTCCCACTGACCCCCAATGTAAGGGACATTCTTCCCACTGACCCCCAATGTAAGGGACATTCTTCCCACTGGCCCCCAATGTAAGGGACATTCTTCCCACTGACCCCCAATGTAAGGGACATTCTTCCCACTGACCCCCAATGTAAGGGACATTCTTCCCACTGACCCCCAATGTAAGGGACATTCTTCCCACTGGCCCCCAATGTAAGGGACATTCTTCCCACTGACCCCCAATGTAAGGGACATTCTTCCCACTGGCCCCCAATGTAAGGGACATTCTTCCCACTGACCACCAATGTAAGGGACATTCTTCCCACTGACCCCCAATGTAAGGGACATTCTTCCCACTGACCACCAATGTAAGGGACATTCTTCCCACTGACCATTACATGTACTATGGGCTGTAGATATGAGTCATTATTAGCAGGGTTCCCTGAGTCTGGAAGGGTTCCTCCATGTTATAAAGTTTGGGAAATGCATACAAAGTATCCTCTGACACCTCGGGGCCAATTTTAGGCTCTCAGTTGGCACGAGGCAACCAAATCTAAAGCCAAAATGTCTCATAATGACACCAGAAGAAGGTTTCTGGAATGGAAACGTTTTTTGCCCCTCGATCGGTGTGAATCGTTTCTCCCCGGGATTGTAGATGTGTGGCCCCGTATGACGGCCCCGTATGACGTGCCGAGTCATGAAGCGCATTGGCAATATAGAAGTCATTTACAGCTGTGGAACCCGTTGTTGTCGGGGGATGGTAACAGCTGGAGCTGGATATTTCCTCAGAGAACACAATTCAAATAACGTCGCAGTTGATTTTCGTTCACTTCACATTCCCGGCGGCTCTCGGCAGGAATGAACGCAACCCGGTGCCCTTCTGATGGAGATTACGCCAATCTCAGTGTTGACACGACGCGTTTCACTGTATAAACACCCCAGTGAGTCACAGACGACCCCCCCCCCCCATCCTTCATATTCTAAAATAGTTTGTTGCTGCCGGCCACTGCCGATGCGAGTGATCTCCGATTCTGGCCTTTTTTGGTGATTTGATGTCCTGGCTGTTCAGGCAATAAAATGCGGAGGAATGAAGACTGGAAGGGAGACTGGAGGAGGGAGGAGTGCAGACAGCCATGCGTCTGGTGCTGTAGACCTGCACCTGACCCGGGTGTCAAACCTGCAGCCCCTCCCACAGCCAGGGCTAGGCTATTGTGTACCCCAGGCAAGATCAGCTATGTGCCCCCCCCCCCCAAAAAAAAGGCACCTGTAGTTTTACTTCACCCCTCCAGCATACATCCTCTCCCCCCAAACCCCACCTCTTAGCACAAATTCTCTATAATCCCCCCTCCATATTACCCTTCTCAGCACAATTCCTTCCTCCCCACCGAAATCCTCCCCTCCTGACACAAATCGCCCCCAATGCCCTCTCCTAGCACAACCCCCCCAAATCCCCTCTCTTAGCACAACTCCCCCAATACCACCTCCTATCACAAATTCCCCCCTCCTATCACATATCACTCCCAATGCCCTCTCCTAGCACAAATCCCTCCCCCCCAACCCCCCCCCCTCCTTGTACAAATTCCCCCAACCTATTACAAATCCCCCCCCCCAATCCCCTCTCCTATCACAAATTCCCCCCAATCCCCCCTCCTATCACATATCACTCCCAATGCCCTCTCCTAGCACAAATCCCTCCCCCCAACCCCCCCTCCTTGTACAAATTCCCCCCACCTATTACAAATCCCCCCCCCCCATCCCCTTTCCTATCACAAATTCCCCCAAATTCCCCTACTAGCACAACCCCCTCCGCCCAAATCTCCTCTCCTGACACAAATCCCCTCTCCTAGCACAACTCCCCCAATACCACTTCCTATCACAAATTCCACCCAATCTCCTCTCCTGGCATAAATCCCCCCCCAATCCCCTCTCCTAGCACAACCCCCCAATTCCCCCTCCTGGCATAAATCCCCCCCAATCCCCTCTCCTAGCACAACCCTCCAATCCCCCCAATCACAACCCCCCCAATCCCCTCTCCTGGCACAAATCCCCCCCTAATCCCCTCTCCTAGCACAACCCCATAATCCCCCCTCCTAGCACAACCCCCCCAACCCCCCGCTTTGTCACAAATCCACCCCCAATCCCCTTTCCTAGCACAACCCCCTAATACACCCTCCTATCACAAATCCCCCCCAATCCCCTCTCCTAGCACAACCCCCCAATACACCCTCCTATCACAAATCCCCCCCAATCCCCCTATATCCCCCCCAAACAATGTCCCTCCTAGCACAACCCCCCCCCAATCTCATTTCCTAACACAAATCTCCCCCCAAAATCCCCTCTCCTGGCACAAATCTCCCCCCAAAATCCCCTCTCCTGGCACAACCCCCCAATACCACCTCCTATCACAAATCCCCCCCAATCCCCTCTCCTGGCACAAAACCTCCCCAATCCCCTCTCCTAGCACAACCTCCCAATACACCCTCCTATCACAAATCCCCCTCCCCAATCCCCTCTCCTGGCACAAATCCCCCTATATCCCCCCAAATTCCCCTCCTACCACACTCCCCCCCCCCAAATCTCCTCTCCTAACACAAATTCCCCCAATTCCCTCTCCTGGCACAAATTGCCCTCCAAAATCCCCTCTCCTGGCACAAATCCCCCAAATCCCCTCTCCTAGCACAACCCCCCAACCCCCCCATCCTATCACAAATCCCCCCCAAATCCCCTCTCCTAACACAACCCCCCAATCCCCCCCTCCTATCACAAATCCCCTCTCCTAGCACAACCCCCCAATCCCCCCCTCCTATCACAAATCCCCTCTCCTAGCACAACCCCCCAATACCACCTCTTATCACACATCTCCCCCAATCCCCTCTCCTAGTACTACCCCCTCCTATCACAAATCCCCCCCCCCCCAATCTCCTCTCCTGGCACAAATTTCCCCCCCAATCCCCTCTCCTAGCACAATCCCCCCCTGCTATCACAAATCCCCCCAATCCCCTCTCCTAGCACAAATCTCCTCTCCCAGCACCAATCCTCTTCCTTCAATCCCCCCACCTAGGCGAATTCCCCCAAATCCCTTCTCTAGCTAACACCCCTCCAAATTACCCTTCCCAGTATAAAACCCTCCCACCTTACCCAAATCTCCCCCACCAGGCACAACGTCCATGGGGGAGTAAAACTAAAATCTGGTAGGGGGTGTAGCTCACCCCAGCAACCCCCTAGATCCAGCCATGGAGGACAGTAGGGAAACCAGCAGCTGTGGCTGCACCCTAGGCATCAGTGCGCCCTAGGCAGCTGCCTAGTTCTCCTAGTGGTAGCACCGGCCCCGCCCACAGCCCACTTTAAACCCATTTTTACTTCCATCCTGGCCGGACAGTTTGTACCCAAAACCAGCTTTACTGTAAGACGGCAATGCTGCAAACCAGCCAGCCTTCATGTTCATCCTTGGCCACAGTCCATCAGAAAGCTGGAAAGAGACTGTTGTGTTAACAATTGCTGCTGTTACAAGAAACTGTTACAGGTTGTTGGAGGCATCCAATTGCATCTAATTGGCAGGAGACTTGTAGATTGCTTCCAACTTACAGGGGGGGCTGTTAGACTACTTCCAATGTACTGGAGACTGTATTGCCCTGTACACACGATGAGAATGGCAGACAAAAAAAAAAATCGATTTCGGAGCGATCGTCTGATAATCTGATTGTCAATACACAGCTTTGGAGAGTCGATCGTGGCAGTTCATGAGACGTTATCCGAAGGGACAGGCAAGAAAATGTTTCTCGTACGTTAACAGAGCGAACGATTTCCATTTAATCAGTACAGAATTCGTCCGATATGCTCATCCTGTGTACCGGGCATTAGATTGCTTCACGTTTACAAGAGACTGCTAGATGAACCCCAACCTATAAGAGACCGTTAGACTGACTTCAATTTACAAGAGATTGTTAGACTTTTTCCAATTTACAAAAGGCCATTAGACTGCTTCCAACTTACAAGAGACTGCTAGACTGCTTCCAACTTACAAGAGACCATTAGACTGCTTCCAACTTACAAGAGACCATTAGACTGCTTCCAACTTACAAGAGACCATTAGACTGCTTTCAGCATATAAGAGACTGTCAGACAACTTACAAGAGTCCGCTAGAGAGCTTGCAGCTTACAACAGACCATTAGACGGCTTCCAACTTACAAGAGACTATTAGACTTCTTCCAACCTACCAGAGACTGCTAGACTACTTCCAAACTACAAGAGACCATTAGACTGCTTCCAACTTACAAGAGACTGCTAGACTGCTTCCAACTTACAAGAGACCATTAGATTGCTTCCAACTTACAAGAGACTGCTAGACGGCTTCCAATTTACAAGAGACCATTAGATTGCTTCCAACTTACAAGAGACCATTAGACTGCTTCTAACTTACAAGAGACTGCTAGACGGCTTCCAATTTACAAGAGACTGCTAGACTGCTTCCAACTTACAAGAGACTGCTAGACTGCTTCCAACTTACAAGAGACTGCTAGACTGCTTCCAACTTACAAGAGACTGCTAGACTGCTTCCAACTTACAAGAGACCATTAGATTGCTTCCAACTTACAAGAGACTGCTAGACTGCTTCCAACTTACAAGGGACCATTAGAATGCTTTCCAGTTACAGGAGACTGTTAGAAGACCTAGTGTCTTGCGTTTGGCAACTCTTCATAGAGCAGTGACTCCCTAGAGAAACGGGTCACTCAGAACTGAGAGCTCCGGGTGGAAGATCCACCAATCACCCACCAGCATAATCTCCAGTCAGAGATTTCCATCCGGGAGATTTTGTTGAGTCCTATAGAATTGTTACATTGTTTTTGCCCAGATGAAGGGGGACCCGGCCCCTGATGAAGGGGGATCCGTCCCTGATGAAGGGGGACCCGGCCCCTGATGAAGGGGGATCCGTTCCTTGATGAAGGGGTGATATGGCCCCTGAAACGCATTGAATAGCTTTGTTCTCCTTTTTTGGAAGAGACTGTTAAAGACTACTTCCAGGTTCTACCACAGTCCTAGGGACTGCTTACAAGTGCAGAAGACTATACTAACACATTCATCTTTGGATCTTGGGGGTGTCTTTGCAGCCTGGGGGGCTGTCTTTGGAGAGGGGCCTTTAGAGCCACGGGGTTGTTTTGGGGGGATCTTTGGAGCCTGGGGGAGGTTCTTTTGGGAGGGGGTCTTTTGAGCCTGAGGGTTATTGTCATTGGAGGGTCTTTGTAGCCTGGGGGTTGTCTTTGAGGGGGTCTTTGGAGCCTGGGGGGGTTGTCTTTTGAGCCTGAGAGGGATTGTCTTTAGAGCCAGGGAGGTTGTCCTTGGGCGGGAGTCTTTGGAGCCTGGAGGGTGTCTTTGGAGGGGGGGGTCTTTGGGGCCTGGGGAAGGGTCATCATTGGGGGGGGTTTGGCACCTGGGGGTTGTCTTAGCAGGGGTGTCTTCGGGGCCTAGGGAGTGTTATGATGGGTCTTTGGAGCCTGTGGATTGTCTTTGGGGGGTCTTTGGAGTCTGAGGGGCTGTCTTTGGAGTGTGGTCTTTGGAGCCGGGAAAGTTGTCTTTTGGGGGGGGTCTTTGGACCCTCAGGGGCTTGTCTTTGGTGGGGTCTCTGTAGCCTGGGTGTTGTGTTTGGGGGGTCTTTGTAGCCTGGGGGTTGTCTTTGGAGCCTGAGGATGATTGTCTTTAGAGTGTGGTCTTTGGAGCCAAGGGGATTGTCGTGGGGGTGGGGTCTTTGGAGCCTGAGGTGCTTGTCTTTGGGGCGGTCTTTGTAGCCTGAGGAGGGTTGTCTTTGGGGGGTTCTATGGAACATGGGGGGGGTTGTCTTTGGGAAGGTCTTTGGAGCCTGAAGAGGGTTGTCTTTGGAACATGAGTGAGGGGATTGTCTTTGGGGAGGTCTTTGGAGCCTGAGGAGGGTTGTCTTTGGGGGGTTCTATGGAACATGGGGGGGTGTTGTCTTTGGGAAGGTCTTTGGAGCCTGAAGAGGGTTGTCTTTGGAACATGAGTGAGGGGATTGTCTTTGGGGAGGTCTTTGGAGCCTGAGGAGGGTTGTCTTTGGGGGGTTCTATGGAACATGGGGGGGGGGGCTGTCTTTGGGGAGGTCTTTGGAGCCTGAGGAGGGTTGTCTTTGGGAGGTTCTTTGGAACATGGGAGGTTGTCTTTGGAGTGTGGTCTATGGAGCCAGGGAGATTGTTGTGGCGGTGGGGTCTTTGGAGCCTGAGGTGCTTGTCTTTGGGGTGGTCTTTGTAGCCTGGGGGTTGTCTTTGGGGGGTTGACTTTGGGGGGGGGTCATTGGAGCCTGAGGAGGTTGTCTTTGGGAGGTTCTTTGGAACATGGGAGGTTGTCTTTGGGGAGGTCTTTGGAGCCTGAGGATGATTGTCTTTAGAGTGTTGTCTTTGGAGCCAGAGGGATTGTCGTGGGGGTGGGGTCTTTGGAGCCTGAAGTGCTTGTCTTTGGGGTGGTCTTTACAGCCTGGGGGTTGTCTTTGGGGGGGTTGACTTTGGAGCCAGAGAGGTTGTCTTTGGGGGGGTCTTTGGAACATGGGGGGTTGTCTTTGGAGCCTGAAGGTCATTGTCATTTGGGGGGGGGGGTCTTTGGAACATGGGGGGGTTGTCTTTGGAGCCTGAAGGTCATTGTCATTTAGGGGGGGTCTCTGGAGCATGGGGGGGTTGTCTTTGGAGCCTGAGGGTCATTGTCATTTGGGGGGGGGGTCTTTGGAACAGGGGGGGTTATCTTTGAGGGGCGTCTTTGGAGCCTGTGGAGGGTTTTCTTTGGGGGGGGTCTTTGGAACATGGGGGGGGTTGTCTTTGGAGCCTGAGGGTCATTGTCATTTATGGGGGGAGTTTTGGAACATGGGGGGGTTGTCTTTGGAGCCTGAGGGTCATTGTCATTTAGGGGGGGTCTCTGGAGCATGGGGGGGGTTGTCTTTGGAGCCTGAGGGTCATTGTCATTTGGGGGGGGGGTCTTTGGAACAGGGGGGGTTATCTTTGAGGGGCGTCTTTGGAGCCTGTGGAGGGTTGTCTTTGGGGGGCTCTTTGGAACATGGGGGGGTTGTCTTTGGAGCCTGAGGGTCATTGTCATTTATGGGGGGAGTTTTGGAACATGGGGGGGTTGTCTTTGGAGCCTGAGGGTCATTGTCGTTTATGGGGGGGGTTTTGGAACATGGGGGGGTTGTCTTTGGAGCCTGAGGCTCATTGTCCTTTATGGGGGGTCTTTAGAGTCTGTTCTCCCCGCCAGCGGTGGGATTTTCCGGCCTGTTTATTCTCCATACAGAGAGATTATGGGGGGGGGGGACTGTGCGCTCAGACGGCGGAGCGAGGATTTACAAGGCGCCTGTGACGGGACTGACACACTTTTCCTCGATTTTTCGAGGACGTTAATTTATGAAGTGTTAGAAATCTCCTATCTGTGTATAAAATCCTCCTCCCCTCCCCCACAATGTTACAATTCTTAAATAGCAACTCCGGACTAAACAATGAGATGCAGTCAGTGCAGCGCTAATACCATCCAGGGAACCGACTCCGGGCTAAGGTCCTCCAGAGGAATGCCGGCGCCAAGACGGATTTACGGCCCGCCCACTGCCTGCATCAGGGCTGAGGGCTCCTGAGAGGAGTACAGAAGCGGGGTGCTGTAATGTTTTCAGGAAGCTACGTACAGCGCCCTGCTGGCCCCTCCCACCAGCCATGATCTGCCTGCATTGCATAGAGAAGCACAGAGACTCAGTGATGACATCACTGAATCTAAAATAAGGTATGTAATGAATATGGAAAGATTTTGTTTAAATATTTATTTGTCATGCTAATGAGAGAGGAGGAAAGTACCAAGGAAGGCAAATTACTAAGAAATAAACAATGAACAGAACCTCTCTTGACCCTTCCTACCAACCATGATCTGCCTGTGTTGCCGAGAGAAACACAGGGACCCAATGATAATGGGTTTCAAAAAGTAAGTAGAAGGAATCATGGAAGGAATAATGTTTTACAATACATCCAGACGAAGATTTTATTTCATTTGGGGTTAGTAGGTGAAGCTGTACATTCTTTTCATGACTAACTGGTGGATAACATTCTTGATATAGGGGGCCTCAGGTGTGGCCCTCAACATCACCAAAGGGCCACACATAAAATTCAGTGGATATTCAGTGTCAGAGACGGCAGACACAGTACAGGAGATGACCAGAGACTGCAGACGTAGTACAGGAGATGGTCAGAGACTGCGGACATAGTACAGGAGATGACCAGAGACTGCGGACACAGTACAGGAGATGGTCAGAGACTGCGGACATAGTACAGGAGATGGTCAGAGACTGCGGACATAGTACAGGAGATGACCAGAGACTGCAGACACAGTACAGGAGATGGTCAGAGACTGCGGACATAGTACAGGAGATGGTCAGAGACTGCGGACATAGTACAGGAGATGGTCAGAGACTGCGGACATAGTACAGGAGACGGTCAGAGACTGCGGACACAGTACAGGGGATGACCAGAGACTGCGGACACAGTACAGGAGACGACCAGAGACTGCAGACATAGTACAGGAGATGACCAGAGACTGCGGACACAGTACAGGAGACGACCAGAGACTGCAGACATAGTACAGGAGATGACCAGAGACTGCGGACACAGTACAGGAGATGACCAGAGACTGCAGACACAGTACAGGAGATGACCAGAGACTGCAGACACAGTACAGGAGATGACCAGAGACTGCAGACACAGTACAGGAGATGACCAGAGACTGCGGACACAGTACAGGAGATGACCAGAGACTGCGGACACAGTACAGGAGATGACCAGAGACTGCAGACACAGTACAGGAGATGACCAGAGACTGCAGACACAGTACAGGAGATGACCAGAGACTGCAGACACAGTACAGGAGATGGTCAGAGACTGCAGACATAGTACAGGAGACGGTCAGAGACTGCGGACACAGTACAGGAGATGGTCAGAGACTGCAGACATAGTACAGGAGACGGTCAGAGACTGCGGACACAGTACAGGAGATGACCAGAGACTGCAGACATAGTACAGGGGATGACCAGAGACTGCGGACACAGTACAGGAGATGGTCAGAGACTGCAGACATAGTACAGGAGATGATCAGAGACTGCAGACATAGTACAGGAGATGGTCAGAGACTGCGGACACAGTACAGGAGATGGTCAGAGACTGCAGACACAGTACAGGAGATGGTCAGAGACTGCAGACATAGTACAGGGGATGACCAGAGACTGCGGACACAGTACAGGAGATGACCAGAGACTGCGGACACAGTACAGGAGATGACCAGAGACTGCGGACACAGTACAGGAGATGACCAGAGACTGCAGACATAGTACAGGAGATGGTCAGAGACTGCGGACACAGTACAGGAGATGACCAGAGACTGCAGACATAGTACAGGAGATGGTAGTATGCGTTTATAAACTATGGTATAGATACTGCAATTTGTGCCATTTATTTGCTATACAGCGCTGTGATAGTTTAACTGACAATTGCGCGGTCATGCAACGCTGCACCCAAATGAAATTTACATCCTTTATTTCACACAAATAGAGCTTTCTTTCGCCAGTATTTGATCACCTGTGCGCTTTTTATTTTTTGCGTTATAAACAAAAAAAGTCCATACATTTTGAAAAAAAACCAATATTTTCTCATTTCTGTCATAAAAAATATCTGAAATACTCAAATTTTGTCATTAATTTAGGCCAAAATGTATTCTGCTCCATGTTTTTGGTAGAAAAAAATCCCAATAAGTGTATATTGATTGCTTTGTGTGACAGTTATAGAGATACAGACTATGGGAGAGATAATGGAATGTACAGCTATTACTTTCTGACTGACCATCACACTTCTTGAGGTGCTAAAATGCCAGGACAGTACAACACCCCCAAATACCAGGACAGTACAAGACCCCCAAATACTAGGATAGTACAACACCCCCAAATACCAGGATAGTACAAACACCCCCAAATGCCAGGACAGTACAACACCCCCAAATACCAGGACAGTACAAGACCCCCAAATACCAGGATAGTACAACACCCCCAAATACCAGGATAGTACAAACACCCCCAAATGCCAGGACAGTACAACACCCCCAAATACCAGGATAGTACAACACCCCCAAATACCAGGATAGTACAACACCCCCAAATACCAGGATAGTACAAACACCCCCAAATGCCAGGACAGTACAACACCCCCAAATACCAGGACAGTACAACACCCCCAAATGCCAGGACAGTACAAACACCCCCAAATGCCAGGATAGTACAACACCCCCAAATACCAGGATAGTACAACACCCCCAAATACCAGGATAGGACAACACCCCCAAATACCAGGACAGTACAACACCCCCAAATGCCAGGACAGTACAACACCCCCAAATACCAGGACAGTACAACACCCCCAAATGCCAGGATAGTACAAACACCCCCAAATGCCAGGATAGTACAAACACCCCCAAATACCAGGATAGTACAACACCCCCAAATGCCAGGACAGTACAACACCCCCAAATACCAGGATAGTACAACACCCCCAAATGCCAGGACAGTACAACACCCCCAAATGCCAGGACAGTACAACACCCCCAAATGCCAGGACAGTACAACACCCCCAAATGCCAGGACAGTACAAACACCCCCAAATGCCAGGATAGTACAAACACCCCAAATGCCAGGGTAGTACAAACACCCCCAAATGCCAGGACAGTACAAACACCCCAAATGCCAGGACAGTACAAACACCCCCAAATACCAGGACAATACAAACACCCCCAAATACCAGGACAGTACAACACCCCCAAATACCAGGACAGTACAACACCCCAAATACCAGGACAGTACAACACCCCAAATACCAGGACAGTACAACACCCCCAAGTACCAGGACAGTACAACACCCCCAAGTACCAGGACAGTACAACACCCCCAAATGCCAGGACAGTACAAACACCCCCAAATGCCAGGACAGTACAAACACCCCCAAATGCCAGGATAGTACAAACACCCCCAAATACCAGGATAGTACAACACCCCCAAATGCCAGGACAGTACAACACCCCCAAATGCCAGGATAGTACAACACCCCCAAATGCCAGGATAGTACAACACCCCCAAATGCCAGGATAGTACAAACACCCCCAAATGCCAGGACAGTACAACACCCCCAAATGCCAGGACAGTACAACACCCCCAAATACCAGGACAGTACAAACACCCCCAAATACTAGGATAGTACAACACCCCCAAATACCAGGATAGTACAACACCCGCAAATGCCAGGACAGTACAAACACCCCCAAATACCAGGATAGTACAAACACCCCAAATGCCAGGGTAGTACAAACACCCCCAAATGCCAGGACAGTACAAACACCCCAAATGCCAGGACAGTACAAACACCCCCAAATACCAGGACAGTACAAACACCCCAAATACCAGGACAGTACAACACCCCCAAATACCAGGACAGTACAACACCCCCAAATACCAGGACAGTACAACACCCCAAAATACCAGGACAGTACAAACACCCCCAAATACCAGGACAGTACAAACACCCCCAAATGCCAGGGTAGTACAAACACCCCCAAATACCAGGACAGTACAAACACCCCAAATGCCAGGATAGTACAAACACCCCCAAATGACCCCTTTTCGGAATGTAGACACCCTAAGCTATCTGCTGAGAGGCCTATTGAGTCCATGGAAGATTTATTCTTTTACCACAAGTTTTTGGAAAATTACAAAAACATTTTTTTTTTTACACAAATATTTCTCACACAAGCCATGGGTCTATGTGGAATTACACCCCAAAATACATCTTGCTACTTCTCCCGAGTATGGGGGTACCACATATGTGAGACTTTCTGGGAGCCTAGCCACATACAGGAGCCGGAAAAGACCACCTTGAAAGCCCGAAGGTGCGTAACTTCCTCATTTCACTTCCTCACTACCTATCTCAGTTTCAGAGGCCCGGGATAGCACCAACCCCCCCCCCCCCACCAAATTCCCCCTTTTTGGAAAGTAGACACCCCAAGGAATTTGATAAGAAGTATGGTGAGTATTGTGCAGATCTCATTTTTTCTCACAAGGTTTTGATTTGAAATCTAAAAAAGGAAAAGAAAAAATGTTTCTGTTTTCTTTCTTCATTTTCAAAAAAATTGTGGCAACAAACGAGATCTGCAAAATACTCGCCATGCTTCTTATCCAATTCTTTGGGGTGTCTACTTTCCAAAAAGGGGTCATTTATTTGGGGGGGGGGGGGTGGGATTGGTGCTATCCAGGCATTTCAGGGCCTCCGAAACTGAGATAGGTAGTCAGGAAGTGTAATGAGGAAATAAAGCCCTTTAAAAGCCTGAAGGTGCTGATTGGATTTTGGGCCCCTGTATGTGGCTAGACTGCCAACTCGTCTCTCACATGTGGTACCCCCATACTCGGGAGAAGTAGCAGAATGTATTTTGGGGAGTAATTCCACATATACCCATGGCCTGTGTGAGCAGTCCTCTCGGCTCCCCGCGATGAACCCGCCGCCGGAGCACGCCGCCTTCCCGGAGGATTGTACGCGCATTGCGATAATCTGCACCTGCGGCAGCTGCCACTGCGACCCAAACACAGGTGACTCCCCTGACGTCCCGCGACCTCTAACTGTCCTCAGAGAGCAACGCAGGGAAACGAATCGTTCCATTTATTTACAGACGCCCAGAAGAGGAAACAGAAACACGAATGAGATGATGCTGAAATCATTTCATTCTGACCTCCGGCTCCTCCCCTCCAGTCTTGCACAGGTGTACCGGCTCCTCCCCTTCAGTCTTGCACAGGTTTACCGGCTCCTCCCCTTCAGTCTTGCACAGGTGTACCGGCTCCTCCCCTTCAGTCTTGCACAGGTGTACCGGCTCCTCCCCTTCAGTCTTGCACAGGTGTACCGGCTCCTCCCCTTCAGTCTTGCACAGGTGTAACGGCTCCTCCCCTTCAGTCTTGCACAGGTGTACTGGCTCCTCCCCTGGACTGAAATACCTTCCTCTGATATTACTGCACACTGGGAGCTTCTCACAATGTGCATTAGAAGCTGCAGCCAGTCAGATAGAGCTCCGCCTCATTTCCTGGCTGGAGGACGCCCAGCATCATCTAGTGCTTTCCTCCTCAGCCTGACTGTCCCTTTCCCCGCCCCTTTCATTCATTGGATTTAATTTCTTTCAATCATGGAACCTCAGGATCACATGTGGGTGCTACCAATGAAAATACAGCCTGCCTAGGAATGCCCACTCCTCCAGACCGACACCCACCTATTAAGGCATTGTGATGTATTTGCATGGTTATGATTGCATAACTCCTCCCACTGCTTACACCAGGACTGAGGGCTCTGGGGAGGTGCACTGAGCCAGGGTGCCGTGATGTTTTCAGAGAGCTATGTACAGCACCCTGCCGGTCCCTCCCACCAGCCATGATCTGCCTGCATTGGATAGAGAAGCACAGAGACCCAGTGATGACATCACTGGGAATAAAATAAGGTATTTAATGAAAATGGAAAAGTTTAGTTAAAAAAAAAATTGTTAGCATGTTGACGGAGGGGGGGGGGCGGGGTTTGTCGGGTGTGAAAGCAAATATGGAATTTAAATTTCCGCTTTAAGTGACACACTGTGGAGGATACAGGTCCAGGATTGATGATGAGCCCCTTGCACCCTCCTACACCAGGAGTGACACACTCCTACTTCAGGTTCCAGCTCCACTCTCTACAGCCCCATCCCCACAGCCCAGAGCTATGTGACACACAGGCACTGTGAAAGGCCTGCTGAATCTGGCTACAATGGAAATGAAAGGCACATCCAACGGAATGGATTTCCTGCCGTGTTTCCTGGACGGATCGTTGCCGTCGGTGATTATTAGTCCATCATCCAATCATTTCTGCACTCCGGGCCCTCGGGAGTTAAGGCTCCTCGGCGTATCGGCGGCAGATGTCACACGAAGATTACCTCCCGCGTTTTCCATCCAGACGCCCATTTCTTCCACCCGTAATCTGCAGATGGCAGCTCTGCAAAGGGGATTTCGGCGGCGGCGGCTCATGAAAATCACCGAAATCGCAGTCAGCGAAGATCGCGTTCAACTTTTGGGTGACAAATTCTAGAGACGGGGCGTGGGAGGGCGTGACCCCCGACTCCGGATCCCTGATGAAGTCACCCGGTCAGACCGCTGCGATGTCAGGCGTGATTTCAAATCGCATCTAATGAATGTGAATGTCGGCGTCTTAACGTGCGATTTGCTGTGGCGCCATTTCCAGGGCTTTTATCTCAGAAAATAGGTGCAGCTACCCCACCCCCTCCCCCCTTTCAAGTCACCCCCTTGTCTCCGCCCCCTTCTCACCTCCAAGCACCGTCTCTATGGAATTTGGTGCTGATTACAAGAAAAGCAGTAAATAAGATCATTAGACCCCCCCCAGCAACAATAGATCCTTCCATCAGCAATAGACCTCCCCAAACAACAACAGATGCCCTACAACAAAATACCCCTCCCCCTGCAACAATATAACCCCTGCAACAATAGATCAACCAAAACAAAATACACTTTCCCCCACCAGAAACAATAGATCCCTCCATCAGCAATAGGTCCTCCCCCCAGTAACAATAGATCCACCACAACAAAATACACCTTCCCCCAGCAACAATAGATCCTGCCATCAGCAATAGGCCCTCCCCCAGTAATAATAGATCCACCACAACAAAATACACCTTCCCCCAGCAACAATAGATCCTGCCATCAGCAATATACCCCCCAGCAACAACAGGTGCCCTACAACAAAATACTCCTTCCCACCACAACAATATATCCCCTGCAGAAAGAGATCCACCACAACAAAATACACCTTTTCCCAGCAACAATAGATCCTTCCATCAGCAATAGACCCCCCAGCAACAACAGATGCCCCACAACAAAATACCCCTCCCCCTGCAACAGTGGATCCACCACAACAAAATACACCCATCAACAATAGACCCCCCAGCAAAAGCAGATGCCCTACAACAAAATACCCCCACCCACAACAATAGATCCACCAAAACAAAACACACCCTTCCCCCAGCTCAGTAGATCCCTCCATCAGCAATAGACCCCCCCAGCAACAACAGATGCCCTACAACAAAATACCCCTTCCCTCTGCAACAATAGATCCCTCCATCAGGAATAGACCCCCCAGGAACAACAGATTCCCTACAAAAAATACCTCTTCCCCCCACAACAATATAACCCCTGCAACAATAGATCCACCACAACAAAACAGACCCTTCCCCCAGCAACAGTAGATCCCCCCACACCAGCAATACACCCCCCCAGCAACAACAGATGCCCTACAACAAAATACCCCTTCCCTCTACAACAATAGATCCACCACAACAAAATATCCCTTACCCCCTGCAACAATAGATCGACCAAAACAAACGACACCCTTCCCCCAGCAACAATAGACCCCCAGCAAGAAAATACCCCCTCGCCAAAAAAACAATAGACTTCTCACAGCAACAATAGATCCCCTATAATAAAATACCCCTTTCTGCCAGCAATAGACCCCATGCTACAAAATACCCCCCTCCCCCAGCAACAATAGATCCACCAAAGCAACAATAGACACCACCAGCAAAAACAGATCAGGACAGCATCTAAAGATCCTCCAGCAGCCATAAATATAAACCCCCCCCCAAAAAAAAAAAAGTAGATAACTAGCAACATAAGACCCCCTCCCAGTGAGCCAACATTGATAGACCCTCCAGGACACTCCGGCACCCCTTGCCATTACATACATTCAGTGCTGGAACTGCGCAATTTCTAAAGTAGTTCTTGCATTACTTTTTCTGCGGTTTTGTTGCGATTAAAAAAAAAAAACACTTTAAAAAAACCAAAACCAATCACAATACATACCCCATTTTTTTTTTTTTTAAATATGAAAAATGTTAAACAAAGTAAATAGATACCCAAACGTCACACTTCAGAACTGAGCGCGCTCGCAAAACGGCGCCCAACTGCGGTATTTACAAATCAAATAGGCGACGCTTCAAACGTTTCTACAGATTTCCAGTTTAGAGTTACGGAGAAGGTCTGGCGCTAAAATCATTTCTCGCTCCGATGTTCGCGGCGATACCTCCCGTGTGCGGTGACACCGTCTACCTATGTGGGCGTGACCTACGTATGTGTTCACCGCTGTGTGCGAGCGCAAGGGGGGCTCTTCGAAATTCTTTATATTCATTTTTTTAATTTTTTTTTTACACTTTTCCCTTTATATTTTGTTTATCACTTTTATCTCTATCTCACGGAATGACAGGTCCTCTTTATGGGGAGATCTGAGGTCTGAAAGACCCCCCAAAAAATTAAAAAATTTTTTTTAAAAAGGTGATTATTTTAACCCCTTCCAGTCCGGACATTTTCCCCCCTTCCAGTCCAGACACTGCCCCCCCCTTCCAGTCCGGACACTGCCCCCCCCTTCCAGTCCGGACACTTTCCCCCCCTTCCAGTCCGGACACTTTCCCCCCCTTCCAGTCCGGACACTTTCCCCCCCTTCCAGTCCGGACACTTTCCCCCCCCTTCCAGTCCGGACACTTTCCCCCCCCCCCTTCCAGTCCGGACACTTCCCCCCCTTCCAGTCCGGACACTTTCACCCCCTTCCAGTCCGGACACTTTCCCCCCTTCCAGTCTGGACACTTTCCCCCCCCTTCCAGTCCGGACACTTTCCCCCCTTCCAGTCCAGACACTTTCACCCCCTTCCAGTCCGGACACTTTCCCCCCCTTCCAGTCCGGACACTTTCCCCCCCCCCCTTCCAGTCCGGACACTTCCCCCCCTTCCAGTCCGGACACTTTCACCCCCTTCCAGTCCGGACACTTTCCCCCCCTTCCAGTCCGGACACTTCCCCCCCCTTCCAGTCTGGACACTTTCACCCCCTTCCAGTCCGGACACTTTCCCCCCTTCCAGTCCGGACACTTTCCCCCCCTTCCAGTCCGGACACTTTCCCCCCCTTCCAGTCCGGACACTTTCACCCCCTTCCAGTCCGGACACTTTCCCCCCCTTCCAGTCCGGACACTTTCCCCCCCTTCCAGTCCGGACACTTTCCCCCCCTTCCAGTCCGGACACTTTCACCCCCTTCCAGTCCGGACACTTTCCCCCCCTTCCAGTCCGGACACTTTCACCCCCCCTTCCAGTCCGGACACTTTCCCTCCCTTCCAGTCCGGACACTTTCCCCCCTTCCAGTCCGGACACTTTCACCCCCTTCCAGTCCGGACACTTTCACCCCCTTCCAGTCCGGACACTTTCACCCCCCCTTCCAGTCCGGACACTTTCCCTCCCTTCCAGTCCGGACACTTTCCCCCCTTCCAGTCCGGACACTTTCCCCCCCTTCCAGTCCGGACACTTTCCCCCCCTTCCAGTCCGGACACTTTCCCCCCCTTCCAGTCCGGACACTTTCCCCACCTCCTTGCCCCTCAGGCCAATTTTCAGCTTTCAGCGCTATCACACTTTGAATGACAATTGCGCGGTCATGCAACACTGTGCCCGTATGAATTTGTTAGCATTTTTTGAGACCGATAAAACTTTATTTTGGTGGTATTTATTCACCGCTGGGATTTTAGTTTTTTTTGCTATATAAATGAAAAAGTCCAAAAAATTTTCATAAAATGTTGCAAATAAATAATCTTTCATCATAAATCTTGGCCAAAATGTATTCAGTTATCTTTTTAGGAAAAAAAAATAATCCAAATTAGTTTATAACCAAAAATTATAATTTTTCTAATTTTTTTTTTACATTTTTATTTTATTTTTTTATATTACTATTTATGTTTTTTTACATACTGTCACCCTAGCAGTAGTATCTCCATGGTGACACTGCACTACTTGTGGGGGTGATGAAGATTTTTTTGAATGTCCCACAGGTGGACTCCAACCCTCTGAATGTCCCACAGGTGGACTCCAACCCTCTGAATGTCCCACAGGTGGACTCCATTCAACTGAATGTCCCACAGGTGGACTCCAACCCTCTGAATGTCCCACAGGTGGACTCCAACCCTCTGAATGTCCCACAGGTGGACTCCAACCCTCTGAATGTCCCACAGGTGGACTCCAACCCTCTGAATGTCCCACAGGTGGACTCCAACCCTCTGAATGTCCCACAGGTGGACTCCAACCCTCTGAATGTCCCACAGGTGGACTCCATTCAACTGAATGTCCCACAGGTGGTCTCCAACCCTCTGAATGTCCCACAGGTGGACTCCATTCAACTGAATGTCCCACAGGTGGACTTCAATCCTCTGAATGTCCCACAGGTGGACTCCAACCCTCTGAATGTCCCACAGGTGGACTCCATTCAATTGAATGTCCCACAGGTGAACTCCAATCCACTGAATGTCCCACAGGTGGACTCCATTCAATTGAATGTCCCACAGGTGGACTTCAATCCTCTGAATGTCCCACAGGTGGACTTCAATCCTCTGAATGTCCCACAGGTGGACTCCAACCCTCTGAATGTCCCACAGGTGGACTCCATTCAACTGAATGTCCCACAGGTGAACTCCAATCCACTGAATGTCCCACAGGTGGACTCCATTCAATTGAATGTCCCACAGGTGAACTCCAATCCACTGAATGTCCCACAGGTGGACTCCAATCCACTGAATGTCCCACAGGTGGACTCCTATCCACTGAATGTCCCACAGGTGGACTCCTATCCACTGAATGTCCCACAGGTGGACTCCAATCCACTGAATGTCCCACAGGTGGACTCTAATCCACTGAATGTCCCACAGGTGGACTCCTTCAACTGAATGTCCCACAGGTGGACTCCAATCCACTGAATGTCCCACAGGTGGACTCCAATCAACTGAATGTCCCACAAGTGGACTCCAATCAAGTTGTGGAAACATCTCAAGGATGATCGGTGAGAACTGGATGCACCAGAGCTCAATTCTGAGTGTAATGGTAAAGGCTGCAAATACTTATGTACATGAAGGGGGAGGGGGTCCTTTGTTTTTTATTTTTAATATGACGGCCCCCCCGACTTCTCCATCAAGATCAATAACACAACCATCAGTCCCTCCCCTCATGCCAGGGTACGAGGTGTATTCCAGGACTCCCATCTGTCCTTTCAGCCCCAAATCCAATCACTGCCCAAATCTTGTAGACTTCACCTCCGCAACATCTCCAACCTCTGCAACATCTCCAACCTCCGCAACATCTCTAACCTCCGCAACATCTCCAACCTCCGCAACATCTCCAACCTCCGCAACATCTCCAACCTCTGCAACATCTCCAACCTCCGCAACATCTCCAACCTCCGCAACATCTCCAACCTCCGCAACATCTCCAACCTCCGCAACATCTCCAACCTCCGCAACATCTCCAACCTCCGCAACATCTCTAACCTCCGCAACATCTCTAACCTCCGCAACATCTCCAACCTCCGCAACATCTCTAACCTCCGCAACATCTCTAACCTCCGCAACATCTCTAACCTCCGCAACATCTCTAACCTCCGCAACATCTCTAACCTCCGCAACATCTCCAACCTCCGCAACATCTCCAACCTCCGCAACATCTCCAACCTCCGCAACATCTCCAACCTCCCTAACATCTCCAACCTCCGCAACGTCTCTAACCTCCACAACATCTCCACGATACGCCCGTTCCTAACCTCGGAAACCACTAAGCAACTTATTCCCTCCCTGGTTATATCTCGCCTTGACTATAGTAACACCCTCCTCATTGGCCGACCTCGTCAGGTTGTCGCACGTCGTACGATTGCAGCAAACTTTATTTATATACTGAAAGAAATATTTGGGCTGCCATTGTTGACTAACGGCCTGCCTGTCATCCTGATCCTCTGGCTTCTCTGATTTCTTACTGTCAGACCATGGAATTAGTTTTTTCTTTCTGACTTCACTTGCTGCATGCTTGTCGGCAATGGCGGCCCGTGTTGTTTCCTCATTAGAGATTCCCTCTCATGTCCTCACACTGTGCTCTCTGGGGGTGGTGATGTGACCCTCGGTCCTCGGGCTTATAGAAGTAATAGGATTATTCATCTACAGATAATGAGAGTGGTGATCCGGTCTCCGTGTCTTAATGACCTGTCATCTCAGGAGACGGGAAATTCTCCGTTTCCATGATAACCAGATCCTATTAATTAGCCAGCGTGCAGGACGACACCGCAGGCTTGGCGGGTCACATGTGGCAGATGATGCTTCGGGTCTGTGCTAGACATAGGAGGCTCTGTGGGGGTTGTAGTTGCTGTACTTAGACAAGCATGATAACGCGTGGCACTATAACTCCCAGCATGCCCGGCCACCCTCAGCAAATCAAAAGTGTTTGATACTTTGAGGCCTGAGGAGCATGCATTGGAGCTGATTTGGGTTCTGAACTGCATGCATTGCAGTTGATCTGAGATATGAAGTGCAGCATTGTAGCTGATCTGAGATGGGAAGTGCAGCATTGCAGCTGATCTGACGTGTGAAGTGCAGCATTTTAGTTGATCAGAAGTGTGAAGTGCAGCATTTTAGTTGATCTGAGGTGTGAAGTGCAGCATTGTAGCTGAGCTGAGGTGTGAAGTGCATGCATTGTAGCTGAGCGGAGGTGTGAAGTGCATGCATTGTAGCTGAGCGGAGGTGTGAAGTGCAGCATTGTAGCTGAGCGGAGGTGTGAAGTGCAGCATTGTAGCTGAGCGGAGGTGTGAAGTGCAGCATTGTAGCTGATGTGAGGTGTGAAGTGCAGCATTGTAGCTGAGCGGAGGTGTGAAGTGCAGCATTGTAGCTGAGCGGAGGTGTGAAGTGCAGCATTGTAGCTGAGCGGAGGTGTGAAGTGCAGCATTGTAGCTGAGCGGAGGTGTGAAGTGCAGCATTGTAGCTGATGTGAGGTGTGAAGTGCAGCATTGTAGCTGAGCGGAGGTGTGAAGTGCAGTATTGTAGCTGAGCGGAGGTGTGAAGTGCAGTATTGTAGCTGAGTGGAGGTGTGAAGTGCAGTATTGTAGCTGAGCGGAGGTGTGAAGTGCAGTATTGTAGCTGAGCGGAGGTGTGAAGTGCAGTATTGTAGCTGAGCGGAGGTGTAAAGTGCATGCATTGTAGCTGATGTGAGGTGTGAAGTGCAGCATTGTAGCTGATCTGAGCTGTGAAGTGCAGTATTGTAGCTGAGCGGAGGTGTGAAGTGCAGCATTGTAGCTGAGCGGAGGTGTGAAGTGCAGTATTGTAGCTGAGCGGAGGTGTGAAGTGCAGCATTGTAGCTGAGCGGAGGTGTGAAGTGCAGTATTGTAGCTGAGCGGAGGTGTGAAGTGCAGCATTGTAGCTGAGCGGAGGTGTGAAGTGCAGTATTGTAGCTGAGCGGAGGTGTGAAGTGCAGTATTGTAGCTGAGCGGAGGTGTGAAGTGCAGCATTGTAGCTGAGCGGAGGTGTGAAGTGCAGCATTGTAGCTGAGCGGAGGTGTGAAGTGCAGCATTGTAGCTGAGCGGAGGTGTGACGTGCAGCATTGTAGCTGAGCGGAGGTGTGAAGTGCAGCATTGTAGCTGATGTGAGGTGTGAAGTGCAGCATTGTAGCTGATGTGAGGTGTGAAGTGCAGCATTGTAGCTGATCTGAGCTGTGAAGTGCAGCATTGTAGCTGATGTGAGGTGTGAAGTGCAGCATTGTAGCTGATGTGAGGTTTGAAGTGCAGCATTGTAGCTGAGCGGAGGTGTGAAGTGCAGCATTGTAGCTGAGCGGAGGTGTGAAGTGCAGCATTGTAGCTGAGCGGAGGTGTGAAGTGCAGCATTGTAGCTGAGCGGAGGTGTGAAGTGCAGCATTGTAGCTGAGCGGAGGTGTGAAGTGCAGCTGTCACCAGCAGTGTAGAGGTTAAGCAGACAAATGCCGCTCACTTGCCGGAGGAGTTTCAGCAAACATGAAAGTGACAACCTTGATAGGATAACACGAGAGTCCCGTTTCCATAGAAACACATTACCTGCAGCCCTCAGGAACGCATGAAATACAACTTAATGCGGCGCAGAGAATGACGGGTCATCTATATATACTGCGTGGGTGGGTGTATATACTGTAGATATATATCTTGATTGCCGCATTTGACTCTTGTGGAACCTGATGGAAGACCCCGCACCACATTGACGTGCGCCGCACCGTTGCGGGGGCGTTCCTGCCTGCGCTGTCACAAACATCAACACGCGGCACAACGGCAGCCATCTATGTATGGGCGTCGGGTCGCATTTTCTTTTCCTTTGAGGAATGAGCATTCACCAAACCGCAGGCCGGTCCTTGTGAGTGACACTCGGGTAGGAAATATTGATCACTTCCAAATTGCCCTGCGTGGGGCGCTATACAAATACTTGTACTGCCATGTGACTGCCAGGGGAGGACATAGCGATCACACGTGATGACGTATGATGAATCGTCACAAAACAACAACAGAACGAACCCCTCGCCCTCCGGAGGATTCCCCCCTCCCGCCCTCCAGAGGATTCCCCCCTCTTGCCCTCCGGAAGATTCCCCCCCCCCCTCGCCCTCCAGAGAATTCCCCCCCCCCTCTCGCCCTCCAGAAGATTCCCCCCCTCTCGCCCCCCGGAAGATTCCCCCCCTCGCCCTCCGGAGGATTCCCCCCCCTCGCCCTCCGGAGGATTCCCCCCTCTTGCCCTCCGGAAGATTCCCCCCCTCGCCCACCGGAGGATTCCCCCCCTCTTGCCCTCCGGAAGATTCCCCCCCTCGCCCTTCAGAGGATTCCCCCCCTCTCACCCTCCGGAGGATTCCCCCCCTCTCGCCCTCCAGAAGATTCCCCCCCTCGCCCTCCAAAGGATTCCCGCCCTCTCGCCCTCCAGAGGATTCCCCCCCCTCGCCCTCCAAAGGATTCCCGCCCTCTTGCCCTCCAGAGGATTCCCCCCTCTTGCCCTCCGGAAGATTCCCCCCCCCCTCGCCCTCCAGAGAATTCCCCCCCCCCCTCTCACCCTCCAGAAGATTCCCCCCCTCTCGCCCTCCGGAAGATTCCCCCCCTCGCCCTCCGGAGGATTCCCCCCCCTCGCCCTCCGGAGGATTCCCCGCTCTTGCCCTCCGGAAGATTCCCCCCCCTCGCCCTCCAGAGGATCCCCCCCCCCTCACCCTCCGGAGGATTGCCCCCCCCCTCGCCCTCCAGAGGATTTCCCCCCCTAGGTTGGCTGTAAAGGGCCCTGTGGTTTGGGGGGGCTTGTTAGGTTGGCTGTATGGGGCCCTGTGTTTGGGGGGGCTCTGTCAGTTTGGCTGTAAGGGGCCTTGTGGTTTGGGGGGCCCTGTCAGGTTGGCTGTAAAGGGCCCTGTGGTTTGGGGGGGCTTGTTAGGTTGGCTGTATGGGGCCCTGTCAGGTTGGCTTTATGGGGCCTTGTGGTTTGGGGGGGGGGCTGTCAGGTTGGCTGTAAGGGGCCTTGTGATTTACGGGGGCTTGTTAGGTTGGCTGTATGGGGCCCTGTGGTTTAGGGGGCCCTGTCAGGTTGTCTGTAAGGGGCCCTGTGGTTTGGTGGGGCCCTGTCAGGTTGTCTGTAAGGGGCCCTGTGGTTTGGTGGGGCCCTGTCAGGTTGTCTGTAAGGGGCCCTGTGGTTTGGTGGGGCCCTGTCAGATTGGCTGTAAGAGGCCCTGTGGTTTGGGGAGCCCTGTCAGGTTGTCTGTAAGGGGCCCTGTGGTTTTGGGGGCCCTGTCAGGTTGGCTGTAAGGGGCCCTGTGGTTTTGGGGGCCCTGTCAGGTTGGCTGTATGGGGCCCCGTGGTTTCTAACAGCAACCCTGCTCACCACAGTCGTGTTGATTTCCATTTATTGGCCCCAGTGACCTGAATCGCGCTGATGTCCGGAAAGTCGGCGCAATGTACAAACGTTAAACAACGGATCGCCTTTGATGTTCGCGGGGAATGTTACGCCATCGCGCTGAGCGACACACGGGAGCTGCAGAACACAGAGACCGCCGACTTGTATAACTCGACAGCAGCAGAAAGAATCGTAAAACTGTTCGGAGACTCGAGAGCCGCGCAGGACCCCAGGCGGCTTCCGATAAACGGCTTACAAGTCGCAGAAGCTGACAATCAGCAGACGCCGCTCTCCGTATCCAGCGCTGGGGACGCCTGCGGGGAGTCAGCAAAGTCGTGACTCAAACACCCCCCACCCCCACCGCCGCCGACACGCCGCGCAGACGCTCGCAGGTCAAAAAATATTTCATGATGCCGGCGTTGCCCAGAGACAGATTCAAACAGTTCTCGGTAAACGTAAGTGACGCGCTCGGACCGCGGCGCTGAAAGTAGCGGCTCATTACAGGGTTCACCGATGGGGCACAATGATGGGTTCTTGCGGGAAAATATTTATTAAAATGAAAAAGTTTACGAAATTCTCCTCGGGTGGAAATCATTTGTTGAGCTGCGTCTCTCTATAGACGCACGTGGGGGGCGGGGCTTCTATTTATAGACCTTATGACCCAACTCTACATACACACCGTATATATATATATACACCATACTGCCCCAAGTACCGGCCGGCCTTCCCACACACATGACCTTTAATGGCCCCCCAGTCTTAGTCCGTAGGGTTCAATATTGAGTTGGCCCCGCCCTTTCCCCCGCACATGACCTTTAATGGCCCCCCAGTCTTAGTCCGTAGGGTTCAATATTGAGTTGGCCCCGCCCTTTCCCCCGCACATGACCTTTAATGGCCCCCCAGTCTTAGTCCGTAGGGTTCAATATTGAGTTGGCCCCGCCCTTTCCACGCACATGACCTTTAATGGCCCCCCAGTCTTAGTCCGTAGGGTTCAATATTGAGTTGGCCCCGCCCTTTCCACGCACATGACCTTTAATGGCCTCCCAGTCTTAGTCCGTAGGGTTCAATATTGAGTTGGCCCCGCCCTTTCCACGCACATGACCTTTAATGGCCCCCCAGTCTTAGTCCGTAGGGTTCAGTATTGAGTTGGCCCCGCCCTTTCCACGCACATGACCTTTAATGGCCCCCCAGTCTTAGTCCGTAGGGTTCAATATTGAGTTGGCCCCGCCCTTTCCACACACATGACCTTTAATGGCCCCCCAGTCTTAGTCCGTAGGGTTCAATATTGAGTTGGCCCCGCCCTTTGCAGCTATAACAGCTTCAACTCTTCTGGGAAGGCCGTCCACAAGGTTTAGGAGGGTGTCTATGGGAAGGTTGGACCATTCTTCCAGAAGCACATTTGTCAGGTCAGGCACTGATGTCGGGGGAGGAGGCCTGGCTCGCAGTCTCCGCTCTAATTCATCCCAAAGGTGTTCTATGGGGTTGAGGTCAGGACTCTGTGCAGGACAGTCAAGTTCCTCCACCCCAAACTGGCTCCTCCATGTCTTTATGGACCTTGCTTTGTACACTGGTGGGCAGTCATGTTGGAACAGGAAGGGGCCATCCCCAAACTCCTCCCACAAAGTTGGGAGCATGAAATTGTTCAAAATGTCACCTTAAGAGTTCCCTTCACTGGAACTAGGGGGCCAAGACCAACCCCCTGAAAAACAACCCCACACCATAATCCCCCTCCACCAAACTTTACACTTGGCACAATGCAGTCAGGCAAGTACCGTTCTCCTGGCAACTGCCAAACCCAGACATGTCCATCGGATTGCCAGACAGAGAAGTGTGATTGGTCCCTCCAGAGAACACGTCTCCCTTGCTCTAGAGTCCAGTGGCGGCGTGCTTTACACCACGGCATCCGACGCTTTGCATTGCACTTGGTGATGGAAGGCTTGGATGCAGCTGCTCGGCCATGGAAACCCATTCCATGAAGCTCTCTACACACTGTTGTTGGGCTCATCTGAAGGCCACACCAAGTTTGGAGGTCTTTAGCTATTGACTCTGCAGACAGTTGGCGCACTGTGCGCTTCAGCATGCACTGACCCCGCCCTGTCAGGTGACGTGGCCTACCACTTGGTGGCTGAGTGGCTGTTGTTCCCAGTTGCTTCCACTTTGTTATAATCCCACTAACAGTTGAGCGTGGAATATTTAGTAGCCAGGAAATGTCACGGATGGACTTATTGCCCAGGTGGCCACCTATCACGGGACCACGCTTGGAGTCACTGAGCTCCTGAGAGCGACCCATTCTTTCACCAATGTTTGTAGAAGCCGTCTGCATGCCTAGGGGATGGATTGTATACACCTGTGTCCATGGTGGGGATTGGAGCACCTGAATCACATGATATGGAGGGGATTGGAACACCTGAATCACATGATTGGGAGGGGATTGGAACACCTGAATCACATGATATGGGGGGATTGGAGCACCTGAATCACATGATATGGGGGGATTGGAGCACCTGAATCACATGATAGGGAGGGGATTGGAACACCTGAATCACATGATAGGGAGGGGATTGGAACACCTGAATCACATGATAGGGAGGGGATTGGAACACCTGAATCACATGATTGGGAGGGGATTGGAACACCTGAATCACATGATTGGGAGGGCGGGGACAATACTTTGGGCAATATAGTGTATATATATATATATATAATATAAAGACAAGTATATAGGGCTATTGTATAGTTCACACAAACTGGATCATGAGAGGGAGGTTGCAGGGAACAGATTGTGTGCAAGCAACCAGTCTCAGCTGGGAGCACTATGAAAAGCCTGCTGTCTGCAGTGAAGGGAGAAGTTTAAACATTCACTGGTTGATTGCTCTCCTCCTTTTGATTGAAGTGACTCCTCCCCTTCCCTCTCTCCATGTGGGTAGGGGGTGTTAAAAATGCAAGGCTGAGCCACATTTTTAGCGCCCTCCTCCCCGCTGCAATGGTAGCAGACAGCAGTGATCACCACGGGTGCTTTGCAACAAGCCCACCAAATGCAACCCATTCAAGCGCATGGGGCAGCGCTGCAAAAGCCCCAAATCACGCATACTGCATGCGATCGTGCCTCGTTTTGGGGTCTGAACAGGCGGTGAGGAGGAGTTGCAGTTCCTGTTCCCTGCCTGTCAATCACCTCGTCTGTCCGCCCTCGTGTTGTACGGCGCCCTCGTCTGTCCGCCCTCGTGTTGTACGGCGCCCTCGTCTGTCCGCCCTCGTGTTGTACGGCGCCCTCGTCTGTCCGCCCTCGTGTTGTACAGCGCCCTCGTGTTGTACGGCGCCCTCGTCTGTCCGCCCTCGTGTTGTTCGGCGCCCTCGTGTTGTACGGCGCCCTCGTCTGTCCGCCGTCATGTTGTACGGCGCCCTCGTCTGCCCGCCCTCGTGTTGTACGTCGCCCTCGTCTGTCCGCCCTTGTGTTGTACGGCGCCCTCGTCTGTCCGCCCTCGTGTTGTACGGCGCCCTCGTCTGCCCGCCCTCGTGTTGTACGTCGCCCTCGTCTGTCCGCCCTTGTGTTGTACGGCGCCCTCGTCTGTCCGCCCTCGTGTTGTACGGCGCCCTCGTCTGTCCGCCCTCGTGTTGTACGGCGCCCTCGTGTTGTACGGCGTCCTCGTCTGTCCGCCCTCGTGTTGTACGGCGCCCTCGTCTGTCCGCCCTCGTGTTGTACGGCGCCCACGTCTGTCCGCCCTCGTGTTGAACGGCGCCCTCGTCTGTCCGCCCTCGTGTTGTACGGCGCCCTCATCTGTCCACCCTCGTGTTGTACGGCGCCCTCGTCTGTCCGCCCTCGTGTTGTACGGCGCCCTCGTCTGTCCGCCCTCGTGTTGTACGGCGCCCTCGTCTGTCCGCACTCGTGTTGTACGGCGCCCTCGTCTGTCCGCCCTCGTGTTGTTCGGCGCCCTCGTCTGTCCGCCCTCGTGTTGTACGGCGCCCTCGTCTGTCCGCCCTCGTGTTGTACGGCGCCCTCGTCTGTCCGCCCTCGTGTTGTTCGGCGCCCCCGTCTGTCCGCCTTCGTGTTGTACGGCGCCCTCGTCTGTCCGCCCTCGTGTTGTACGGCGCCCTCGTCTGTCCGCCCTCGTGTTGTACGGCGCCCTCGTCTGCCCTCGTGTTGTACGGCGCCCTCGTCTGCCCTCGTGTTGTACGGTGCCCTCGTCTGTCCGCCCTCGTGTTGTACGGCGCCCTCGTCTGTCCGCCCTCGTGTTGTTCGGCGCCCTCGTCTGTCCGCCCTCGTGTTGTACGGCGCCCTCGTCTGTCCGCCCTCGTGTTGTACGGCGCCCTCGTCTGTCCGCCCTCGTGTTGTACGGCGCCCTCGTCCGTCCTCGTGTTGTACGGCGCCCTCGTCCGTCCTCGTGTTGTACGGCGCCCTCGTCTGTCCGCCCTCGTGTTGTACGGCGCCCTCGTCTGTCCGCCCTCGTGTTGTACGGCGCCCTCGTCTGTCCGCCCTCGTGTTGTACGTCGCCCTCGTCTGTCCGCCCTCGTGTTGTACGGCGCCCTCGTCTGTCCGCCCTCGTGTTGTACGGCGCCCTCGTCTGTCCGCCCTCGTGTTGTACGGCGCCCTCGTCTGTCCGCCCTCGTGTTGTACGGCGCCCTCGTCTGTCCGCCCTCGTGTTGTACGGCGCCCTCGTCCGTCCTCGTGTTGTACGGCGCCCTCGTCTGTCCGCCCTTGTGTTGTACGGCGCCCTCGTCTGTCCGCCCTCGTGTTGTACGGCGCCCTCGTGTTGTACGGCGCCCTCGTCTGTCCGCCCTCGTGTTGTTCGGCGCCCTCGTGTTGTACGGCGCCCTCGTCTGTCCGCCGTCATGTTGTACGGCGCCCTCGTCTGTCCGCCCTTGTGCTGTACGGCGCTCTCGTCTGTCCGCCCTCGTGTTGTACGTCGCCCTCGTCTGTCCGCCCTCGTGTTGTACGGCGCCCTCGTCTGTCCGCCCTCGTGTTGTACGGCGCCCTCGTCTGTCCGCCCTCGTGTTGTACGGCGCCCTCGTCTGTCCGCCCTCGTGTTGTACGTCGCCCTCGTCTGTCCGCCCTCGTGTTGTACGGCGCCCTCGTCTGTCCGCCCTCGTGTTGTACGGCGCCCTCGTCTGTCCGCCCTCGTGTTGTACGGCGCCCTCGTCTGTCCGCCCTCGTGTTGTACGGCGCCCTCGTCTGTCCGCCGTCGTGCTGTACGGCGCCCTCGTCTGTCCGCCCTCGTGCTGTACGGCGCCCTCGTCTGTCCGCCCTCGTGTTGTACGTCGCCCTCGTCTGTCCGCCCTCGTGTTGTACGGCGCCCTCGTCTGTCCGCCCTCGTGTTGTACGGCGCCCTCGTCTGTCCGCCCTCGTGTTGTACGGCGCCCTCGTCTGTCCGCCCTCGTGTTGTACGGCGCCCTCGTCTGTCCGCCCTCGTGTTGTACGTCGCCCTCGTCTGTCCGCCCTCGTGTTGTACGGCGCCCTCGTCTGTCCGCCCTCGTGTTGTACGGCGCCCTCGTCTGTCCGCCCTCGTGTTGTACGGCGCCCTCGTCTGTCCGCCCTCGTGTTGTACGGCGCCCTCGTCTGTCCGCCCTCGTGTTGTACGGCGCCCTCGTCTGTCCGCCCTCGTGTTGTACGTCGCCCTCGTCTGTCCGCCCTCGTGTTGTACGGCGCCCTCGTCTGTCCGCCCTCGTGTTGTACGGCGCCCTCGTCTGTCCGCCCTCGTGTTGTACGGCGCCCTCGTCTGTCCGCCCTCGTGTTGTTCGGCGCCCTCGTGTTGTACGGCGCCCTCGTCTGTCCGCCGTCATGTTGTACGGCGCCCTCGTCTGTCCGCCCTCGTGTTGTACGGCGCCCTCGTCTGTCCGCCCTCGTGTTGTACAGCGCTGCGCACACTGTGGGCGCCATATAAATCCTGTATTATAATAATAATAATATCCTCATAATCTGGACTTCCGGGTATATATATATCTATATATACAGTGGATATAAAAAGTCTTCACACCCCTGTCAAAATGTCAGGTTTCTGTACAAAAATGAGACAAAGATAAATAATTTCAGAATTTTTTCCACCTTTAATGTGACCTAAAAACTGAGCAACAAACTGAAATCTTTTAGGTGGGGGGAAGTAAAAATAAAACACTAAAATAATCTGGTTGCATAAGTGTTCACATCCTTACACTGATCCTTTGTTGAAGCCCCTTCTGATGTGATTCCAGCACTCAGCCTGGAATCATAGACACCCCCCAACAGTAGATCCATTTCAGCCGCCATGAACAATAGATCCCCCAGCAGCAACAATTGACCTTCCCAACAACAATAGACCTTCTCAGCAACAATAGATCACCTTCAGTGACAATAGATCCATCGCATCAACAATAGACCTTCCCAGCAACAATAGACCGCCACACAAAAATAGATCACCTTCAGTGACAATAGATCCCCCACTAGAAACATTAGACCTTCCAGCAACAATAGACCACCACACAAAAATAGATCACCTTCAGTGACAATAGATCCCTCGCAGCAACGATAGACCTTCCCAACAACAATAGACCACCACACAAAAAATATATCGCCTTCAGTGACAATAGATCCCCCACCACAAACAAGAGACCTTCCCAGCAACAATAGACCGCCACACAAAAATAGATCACCTTCGGTGACAATAGATCCCTCACAAGCAACAATAGACCCCCACTCAAAAATAGATCACCTTCAGGGACATCAGACCCCCCCGCAGAAACAATAGACCTTCTCAGCAACAATAGATCACCACTCAAAAATAGATCACCTTCAGTGACAATAGATCCCCTGCAGCAACAACAGACCTTCCCAGCAACAATAGATCCCCCACACAATAATATATACCCTTCGGGGACAATAGACCCCCCAGCAGCCAGCAACAACAGATCCTCCAGCACATCCTAGCACCCCTTGCCATTACATACTTTCAGTGCTGCGTTCCCCCCGCACTCCCCCCGCATTCCCCCGCGTTTCCACCGTGTTCCCCCCACGTTTCCCCCACATTCCCCCCGTGTTTCTGCCGCATTCCCCCCGAAAAAAAAATCCTGGTATATCTACACGCAGTATATATTATATATCAGCCCGATAGATGTTGGCGCTGATAAATGATACATCTCATTTTTGGAATATTCATTTCTGAACGTTGATGATGACCATGGAGGGGGAGGAGCTATCGCGGCGCGGCCGCCGTGACCGATGGCAGTTCCACATATAGCGATTGATTTCATTTGCGGGGAATCTGGCGGATATCTTTAGCGAGGGCCGCGAAGGTCCCTTTCTATTTTATCCCGTCCTATTCTGGACGCTGTCGTCATACTTTGCGCCCCGCCATTCGCGCGTCAGGCTGAGAAGACGATAGATCCTTTTTTTTTTTTTTCATGCCCGGAATTGCATCAGTGCTGCTATTATTGGGAGTTTTGTGCATCATTTGTGCGACTGCTAGAAAGACAACGGTATCCTGTTGTCGTGGCAACCAACGCAGATTTCCTTTGCGGCATCAATAACTTCGGGACCCGGGTTGCTGCAGACGTCGTCACGCGACAAATACGGAGCGTCTAGCTGAACCCCCGGCAGCCCCCAGATTGCTAGATCTCGCACAGAGAATTTTCCCATCCTACCATTTAAAGGGGCAGAAGCCCTCCATTCTGTCCGTAGAGGGAAATATACGCACCGCGGGACCGCGTGTGGGCGCAGATTCTGCCTCAGCGCAGGTCGCAGGTGAAATCCCGAGGTTTTGGGTGTCGGGTGCATTTCAAACCGCCTCACTGAGGCTCCGTTCAGCCCATACGGGTGTGACGGGGTACGGGCATGTGTTTGCGCATTTTCCTCGCGTTCCTGGGCATCGCGTTTAGGGCAGTCCATTTGTTTCCATCGTTTTCCTAACATTCGAGAAACACGGGAAAAAGTCCAAAAAGAGCCGCGCCACACCAGAACCACGCCGTTTGGCTGGCATGAAAACGCGGATGTGTGGAGTTGGGGGGTGGCATCGCCATTGCCAAATGGCAACGCATTTCTGGACATGTTGGGAAAGTGCGTGTTTTGTGTTTCTTCCATTTGTGAATGATTGCACCAACTGTTGTCACCTTCTCACCAAGCTGCTTGGCCATAGTTTGGTAGCCCAGTCCAGCCTTGTGTAGGTCTACCATCTTGTCCCTGACATCCTTGGACAGCTCTTTGCTCTTTGCCATGGTGGAGAGTTTGGAATCTGATGGTTTGATGGCTCCTGTGGACAGGTGTCTTTTATACAGGTAACACAATGAGATTAGCAGCACTCCCTTCCACCACCATGTTTCACAGTTGGGATGGTGTTCTTGGGGTCATAGGCAGCATTCCTCCTCCTCCAAACACGGCGGGTTGAGTTGATGCCAAAGAGCTGGATTTTGGTCTCCTCTGACCACAACACTTCCCACCAGTCCTCCTCTGCATCATTCAGATGTTCAGTGGCAGACTTCAGACGGGCCTGGACATGTGCTTTCTTGAGCAGAGGGACCGTGCGGGCACTGCAGGATTTCAGTCCTTGTCGGCGTAGTGTGTTACCAATTGTTTTCTTGGTGACTGTGGTCCCAGCTGCCTGGAGATCATTGACAAGATCCTCACGTGTAGTTCTGGGATGATTCCTCACTGTTCTCATGATCATTGACACCCCACGAGGTGAGATCTTGCATGGTGCACCAGACCTAGGGAGACTGACACTTGTTTTGTGTTTCTTCCATTTGTGAATGATTGCACCAACTGTTGTCACCTTCTCACCAAGCTGCTTGGCCATAGTTTGGTAGCCCAGTCCAGCCTTGTGTAGGTCTACCATCTTGTCCCTGACATCCTTGGACAGCTCTTTGGTCTTTGCCATGGTGGAGAGTTTGGAATCTGATGGTCTGATGGCTCCTGTGGACAGGTGTCTTTTATACAGGTAACACAATGAGATTAGCAGCACTCCCTTTAAGAGACTGCTTCTAATCTCAGCTTGTTACCTGTATGAGAGACACCTGGGAGCCAGAAATCCTGCTGAATGATAGGGGATCAAATCCTTATTTCCCTCATGAACATGCAGATCCGTCATCATTTGTTAGACGCATTTCTGCTGAATTTGTTGTTGTATTCTGTCTCTCAGTGTTACACCGAACATTCCATTGTTAGACCGATCGTTTCTGTGTGAGGGGCGAACATTCCATTGTTAGACCGATCATTTCTGTGTGAGGGGCGAACATTCCATTGTTAGACCGATCGTTTCTGTGTGAGGGGCGAACATTCCATTGTTAGACCGATCATTTCTGTGTGAGGGGCGAACATTCCATTGTTAGACCGATCATTTCTGTGTGAGGAGCGAACATTCCATTGTTAGATCGATCATTTCTGTGTGAGGGGCGAACATTCCATTGTTAGACCGATCATTTCTGTGTGAGGGGCGAACATTCCATTGTTAGACCGATCATTTCTGTGTGAGGGGCGAACATTCCATTGTTAGACCGATCATTTCTGTGTGAGGGGCGAACATTCAGCATCAGCCGGGGAGCAAATACGCATTTCCTGCACTGTGTGCCAACGGCCAACAGCGACTGGTCACAATGAATCCAAAGCCAAAGAAGACAATGTAACGTGTCACAGCTCATCCATCCTCAGGAGTAACGGCTGCATTGGTTTTTTCTATTCAGGCTTTTTGATTTTTTGCCTTGGTGATCCTGCCAGTAACGCACTTCCTGTTCCCGGGTGACAACGCTCGCTGTACTGTATCTGTGGAGGAACACTGTTGTCACCGGGACAGAACTACAGAACACCTCTCCTTCTATTCTGGTGGTGCGGGGTGTTTCCTTCATTGTGTCCTAGGCAGGGGTGAACTGACAACTCATGGGGCCCCCCGGGCAATAGGGGATCATGGGGTCCCTGTGTCCTTGCCCAAACTCAAAAAAGCCTATGAAAATTGTACCAGGGGCATCTCATGGGGCCCCCTACTGACCCCGGGCCCTCGGGCATTGCTCGAGTTTCCAAATGGTCAGTCCGCCCCTGGTCCTAGGGTGACAACTCTCACTCACCGTACTGTATCTATGGACCTAGGACAGGAACACAGAACACCCCCATCCTCATCCCCATAAATGAGGGGGGAAGGTGTTCAATAGTTCACAGGTGCAATCTGGGCATGCCCGACAATGTAGATTGGGATAAGATTGCAGAGTGCACAGGGCACACCACAGCGCTGGATTTCTGGCAGGATCAACAGGGGTTGAACAATGATATCCAGGGCTTTTTTTCCAAGAGAATAGGTGCAGGAAACCCCCCCTTCTGAGTCACCCCTTTTTTCTGCCCCTACCCACCTCCAAGCACCCTCCCTTGGTTCCGCCCCCTACCCACCTCTGAGCACCGTCCCTTTTCTCTGCCCCCAACCCACCTCTGAGCACTGTCCATTGGTTCTGCCCCCTACCCACCTCCAAGCACCCTCCCTTGGTTCCACCCCGTACCCACCTCCTAGCGCCGTCCCTTAGTTCCACCCCCTACCCACCTCCGAGCACCCTCACTTGGTTCCACCCCGTACCCACCTCCGAGCACCCTCACTTGGTTCCACCCCGTACCCACCTCCTAGCGCCGTCCCTTAGTTCCACCCCCTACCCACCTCCGAGCACCCTCACTTGGTTCCACCCCGTACCCACCTCCTAGCGCCGTCCCTTAGTTCCACCCCCTACCCACCTCCGAGCACCGTTCCTTGTCTCCGCCCCCTACCCACCTCTGAGCACCGTCCCTTGTCTCCGCCCCCTACCCACCTCTGAGCACCGTCCCTTGGTTCCGCCCCCTACCCATCTCTGAGCACCGTCCCTTGTCTCCGCCCCCTACCCACCTCTGAGCACCGTCCCTTGGTTCCACCCCTTACCCACCTCTGAGCACTGTCCCTTGGTTCTGCCCCCTACCCACCTCCGAGCACCATCCCTTGTCTCCACCTCCAAGAACCCTCCCTTGGTTACACCCCCTACCCACCTCCGAGCACCGTCCCTTGTCTCTGCCCCCGTACCCACCTCCTAGCACCATCCTTTAGTTCCACCCCTTACCCACCTCCGAGCACCGTTCCTTGGTCCCACCCCTTACCCACCTCCGAGCACCGTTCCTTGGTCCCACCCCTTACCCACCTCCGAGCACCATTCCTTGGTCCCACCCCTTACCCACCTCCGAGCACCGTTCCTTGGTCCCACCCCCTACCCACCTCCGAGCACCGTTCCTTGGTTCCACTCCCTACCCACCTATCAGTACCACCCCTTTTAGAAAATACGGAGCCAAATATCATTTTGTATGGAATTTGTTAATGATAAGAAAAGCAGTAAATGAAATCCCCTGCACCCAGCAATAATAGACCCCCCAGCAACAATAGATTCCCACAGCAACAATGGAGCCCCACAAGAAAACACCACCCCAGCAACAATAGATCTCCAACAGCAAAAACAGATCTTCATTCAGCAAGCAACAATAGACCCTCTCCCCCAATAGTAGATCCCTTTTGGCAACAATTGACCTCCCAGCAACAATAGATCCCTCTCCAGCAACAACAGACCTTCTCATCAACAATAGACCACCGTGCAAAAATAGATGTCTGTGAGCCAGCAGCAATTGACCCCTCCAAGCAACAATAGATTCCCCCAGCAACAATGGACCACTGCAACAAAACACCACCCCAGCAACAATAGATCCCCAACAGCAACAACAGATCTTCAATCAGCAAGCAATAAAATACCCTCACCGCCAACAGTAGATCCCTTTTGGGAACATTTGACCTACCAGCAACAATAGATCCCTCTCCAGCAACAACAGACCTCCCCATCAACAATAAACCACCATGCAAAAATAGATCCCCTCCAGTGACAATAGATCCCTCAGCAACAAAGGACCCCCGCAACAAAACACCACCCCAGCAACAATAGATTTCCAACAGGAACATCAGATCTTTAATCAGCAAGCAACAATATACCCTCACCCCCAATAGTAGATCCTTTTTGGGAACAGTTAACCTCCCAGCAACAATAGATCCCTTTCCAGCAACAACAGACTTCCCCAGCAACAATAGACCACCATGCAAAAATAAATCCCCTCCAGTGATAATAGAACCCCTAGCAACATTGGACCCCCGCAACAAAACACCACCCCAGCAACAATATATCTCCAACAGCAACAACAGATCTTCAATCAGCAAGCAACAATATACCCTCACCCCCAATAGTAGATCCCTTTTGGGAACATTTGACCTACCAGCAACAATAGATCCCTCTCCAGCAACAACAGACCTCCCCAGCAACAATAAACCACCATGCAAAAATAGATCCCCTCCAGTGACAATAGATCCCCCAGAAACAAAGGACCTCCCCAGCAACAATAGCCCACAATGCAAAAATAGATCCCCTGCAGCCAGCAACAATAGACCCTCCCAGCAACAACAGATTCTCCCAGCAATGGATCCCTGCAACAATACACCACCCCAGAAACAATAGATCTCCAATCAGCAAGCAACAATAGACCCTTTCCCTCAATTGTAGATCCCTCCTGGCAACAATTGACCTCCCAGCAACAATAGATCCATCTCCAGCAACAACAGACCTCCCCAGCAACAATGGACCACCATGCAAAAATAGATCCCCTCCAGTGACAATAGATCTCCCAGCAGCCAGCATCAATAGACCCTCCAGCACCCCTTTCCATTACATACATTCAGTGCTGGAGGTGCGTTCCTCCCGCGTTCCCACTGAAAAAAAAAAAAAGCCCTGATGGGATCTCTGACCAATAGGGAGCAGAGAAGAGAAGCTCCTCGCTGGGATTTACATTCACTTTAGGATAATTAGGATCTCAATTCTCACATCAGCAAAACCAGACGGCAAACAAACCGCGCGAGCGCAAAATCCCGGGAGACGTCGCATATCCCCGCAGTGTACAGCACAGGAAATGTCACCTCTGGATGCCGGGGTGGGGGATGTATATGTACAGTGTATATATATATATATATGTAGGTGTGTATATATATATGTGTGTATATATATATATATATATATATTTTTTTTTTTTCTGTAATCCTTCCTCAACCCGATGCTTGACCCATTAAATCCCGCCCCTAGCGACACCATAATCCTTGAAAATAATTTAAAGCTGATGTTTAATCTGTTTATATCCCCCCCCCCCCATGACAACATTTTGAAATAAAACTTCATTTTCATTACATCCCTTATTTTAGTCCCAGTGAAGTCATCACCGGGTCTCTGTTCTTCTCTAGGCAAACGCAGGCAGATGGTGGCTGGTGGGAGGAGCCGGCAGGGGGCTGTCTATAGCTACCTGAAAACATCACAGCACCCCTGCCTCTCTACCCCTCTCCAGAGCCCTCGGTCCTGATGCAAGCAGTGGGAGGAGTTTTTCAGATGTAACAATTCCTCATGGGCGGGTGTCAGTCTGGAAGAGTGGGCGTTCCTAGGCAGGCCTGATTTGCATGCACTCCCCGCCCCCAAACTCCTTCCGAGGAAAGGGGGTATTTTATAAGGCTTACTCCTTGCTCAGAGCCGGAATCTCAGTCAGGGGCGTACTGACAACTCATGGGGCCCCCGGGCAATAGGGGATCATGGGGCCCCTGTGTCCTTGCCCAATCTTAAAAAAGTCTATGAAAAAGGTACCAGGGGCATCTAATGCGGCCCCCTACTGATCCCAGGCCCTTGAGCAGTTTCCAAATGGTCAGTCCGCCCCTGATCTCAGTCCTGGAAGCAGATGGTGACTGGGTGATGCCTGAACAGAGACGGCGCCGTCCTTCTGGGGAGAAAAGCAGATGAAGGCGTTGTCAGGGGGAGTCCCGTGCTCCCTAATACCTGGAAGGGTCACCCGGGCACATTATCTGCATTGACTCTGAAGACAGGTGCTCTTTAGGTCATGGGGCAGGGCGGTGTACAGGGGTCAGCAGGGCGGTGTACAGGGGGTCTGCAGGGCGGTGTACAGGGGGTCAGCATGGCGGTGTACAGGGGGTCAGCAGGGCGGTGTACAGGGGGTCAGCATGGCGGTGTACAGGGGGTCAGCAGGGCGGTGTACAGGGGGTCAGCATGGCGGTGTACAGGGGGTCAGCAGGGCGGTGTACAGGGGTCAGTATGGCGGTGTACAGGGGGTCAGCAGGGCAGTGTACAGGGGGTCAGCAGGGCGGTGTACAGGGGTCAGCAGGGCGGTGTACAGGGGTCAGTATGGCGGTGTACAGGGGGTCAGCAGGGCAGTGTACAGGGGTCAGTATTGCGGTGTACAGGGGGTCAGCATGGCGGTGTACAGGGGTCAGCAGGGCAGTGTACAGGGGGTCAGCAGGGCAGTGTACAGGGGTCAGTATGGCGGTGTACAGGGGGTCAGCAGGGCAGTGTACAGGGGTCAGTATGGCGGTGTACAGGGGGTCAGCAGGGCGGTGTACAGGGGGTCAGCAGAGCGGCAGGGAACACGGGGAGTGGCGGGGAGACGGGGAGCGGCGGGGAGACGAGGAGCGGTGGGGACACGGTGAGCGAGCAGCGACTGGGTTCTGCTTTATTATCTCTCACCGGCTAAGAGGCTGCTGATTTGTGAAAAGGAATTTCTCTGCTACCTGTCAGCGTGCTCACCCCCCCCCCCCCCCACCACACCAGCCAGGTTTTCATGCCGTCACCCCCCCCCCCCAGTGTTTCTGCTTCTCTTGGGTGGAATAAAGGATGGTTATAACCCCGGTCAGGTTATTTTAGCCATTTCTGCCCCCATGGGGGAGATTTCCCTTCACTTCCTGTCTCATAACCTCAACAGGAAGTGAGAGGAAATCTCTCCAAAGTGAGGGAGACCCGGGGTGTCACCAGAATTAGTGTCCCCATTTCCCCTCCATTCCTGTTCTGGTGACAACCGGAGGGGGAATCTCTCTAACGGGGACAAAGACAGCAATAAAAACCTGACAGGGGCTCTAATCCCTCCCCCTCTCCTCCCCCGCTCCATCCAAAACTGAAAAACGAAGTGTTGCCTTTAGTTACACTGCAGTTGCTTAGTAATGTGTCGATATAACTTCTCACAGAGATCACAGGAGGGAAGACTGAGGAAATGACGCCTCGTCCTTCTACAAAATTACTATGTACAGCCTGATCACTGGGGGAGGGGAGACTGAGGAAATGCCCCCTCTTCCTTCTACAAAATTACTATGTACAGCCTGACCACTGGGGGAGGGGAGACTGAGGAAACGCCTCCTTCTACAAAGTTACAATGTACAGTCTGATCACTGGGGGAGGGGAGACTGAGGAAACGCCTCCTCCTCCTTCTACAGTTACAATGTACAGTCTGATCACTGGGGGAGGGGAGACTGAGGAAACGCCTCCTCCTCCTTCTAAAAAGTTACAATGTATAGTCTGATCACTGGGGGAGGGGAGACTGAGGAAATTCTCCCTCCTGGCTGCAGCAGACTGATGACATAATCTCAGCCTAGACAGAGTCACTGATGGATGAAGGATGCTGCTGCTGCACACTGGGACATGTCCGGGATGTATCTATAAAGTGACAGGTTCTCTTTCAGTGGAGTAAATGCTGAGAAAAGCAACATGGCTGCCGCGGTTGATCGGTGACAGGTGCGTTTTATCGCAGGTAGAAGCCGGGCTTTGCGCTTCTTGATATGAGAGATACAGAAGAGTCTCTTCCGCCCGCAGCTGCACGTTTCAGGCATCCCTTCGCAGCAATCTCCAAGAAATAATCGCCGGCAGGCCGCGTGGGACCTCGGCCAATCACATTTGGCTCTGGTCCACCCTGCAAATTAGTAAAGCGTCCCGAGTCCCCCCGCCACTGAGACGGGATTGCAGTAATCTAACCGGTCGCTTCTGCCCTGACATGACCCGGGATTACGAGCGGGGAGCCGCCATGGTGAGAAGTGGAGAATGAAGACGTGCGAATGAGCGAACTCCGAGAACGCAGGAACCGCGAAACGCACACAGGCGCTCTACGGAGGGCAAAGCCTCAGATTGCAGCCGGACAGTCCAGCCGGGCCGAGGACCAGGAATCATTCCTTGCCGTAAATCAGGTGCCTTGGTGTGCGTTGCAAAATCATGCAGCCGTGTCTACACGCATAAAAACGCACCTCAACGCAGCGCATCGCAACACAGCTTACTGCACAGAGATGCATAATTTTGTTACATTTCAATTAAGTCGAAACAAAAAAAAAAGGGGGGGAGGTCATCCACCCCCGCACAATGCCAAGCGGCGCCCCCCCATTACAAGGACCATAACGCATGTCTGCGGGTGTGAGTTGGCCCTTACTGCCTTCCCAACGTCTGATGGAGAAGTGCGTACTGATGGTGTCACCGAAGGTCACCTGATCCCACGATAGAAAAGAGCCGGCTACTCGGTGTCATCCATTACAATGAATTTTTATTGGATACATAATAAGGTACATCAGATATCATGCTAACGCGTTTCAGCAGCAGCCCCACCCCTACACAATGCACAGCAGCGCTCACCCTTTATAAGGACTGGGTGTGAGTCGCCCATTACTCCCTTGGTGCCACTTCCCCCAACTTCCGATCGAGAAGTGCGTACTCAGCACATCACCTGACCCCACGAGAGAAAGCAGCCAGCTACTCAGTGTCATCCATTACAATGAATCTTTAGTATCATGCAGAATGACTGAAGACTGGGGTCATTCTGCGTCTGTGCCGCTGCTGCCGCCTATGAATGACTCCTTCAGGACCAGGAGAGGATGAAAACGTAAACATGTGTAGGAAGCGGCGGCGCAGAGTGGAGATGAGGAATGACCTTTCTGGGCCAGGAGGAGATGTAGACATAAAGGATGTGTAGGAAGTGGTGACAGCACAGGCGCAGAATGGCCTTGACATTCGATCATGCAAAATGACTAGGCCAAGGTCAAGGTCATTCTGCACCTGTGCCGCTGCGGCCACTTATGAGCGACTCATTCAGAAGGAAATGTAAATGTGAACATGTAGGAAGCGGCAACACGGGTGCAGGCACAGAATGACCCTGACATCTAATCATGCAGAATGACTAATGGTTGGGGTCATCCTGTGCCTGTGCCACTGCTGCTGCCTACGAATGACTCAGTCAGGACCAGAAGGAGATGTAAATGTAAACATGTGAAGGAAGCGGCGGCGCAGAGTGACCTTGACATCCAATCATGAAGAACTACTAATGGCTGGGGTCATCCTGTGCCTGTGCCACCGCTGCCACTTATGAATGACTCATTAAAGAAATGTAAATGTAAACATGCGTAGGAAGCAGCGATGCATGCTCAGACACAGAATGACCTTGACATTCAATCATGCAAAACGACTAGGCCAAGGTCAAGGTCATTCTGCGCCTGTGCCGCTGCTACTGCCTACGCATGGACTCATTCAGGACCAGGAGGAGACATAAATCTAAACATGTGTAGGAAGCGGCGGCACAGAAGCAGAATGACCTTGACATTCAACCATTCAGAATGACTAAAAGCTGAAGTCGTTCTGCACCTGTGCCACCACTACTGCCTCTGAATGACTCGTTCAGGACCAGGAGGAGATGTAAATGTAAATGATGTGTAGGAAGGGGCAACGGCGGAGGTGCAGAATGATCTTGACATTTAGTCATGCAGAGCGGCTAATGGCTGGGGTCATTCTGCGCCTGTGCCGCTGCTGCCACCTACGATTGACTCATTCAGGACCAGGAGAGGATGAAAATGTAAACGTGTGTAGGAAGCGGCGGCGCAGGTGGAGATGCAGAATGACCTTTCTGAACCAGGAGGAGATGTCAATATAAAGGATGTGTAGGAAGTGGTGACAGCGCAGGCGCAGAATCACCTTGACATTCAATCATGCAAAAGGACTAGGCCAAGGTCAAGGTCATTCTGCGCCTGTGCCGCTGCTGCCGCCTACGAATGACTCATTCAGGACCAGGAGAGGATGAAAACGTAAACATGTGTAGGAAGCGGCGGCGCAGGTGGAGATGCAGAATGACCTTTCTGAACCAGGAGGAGATGTAAATATAAACATGTGTAGGAAGCGGCGGCACAGAAGCAGAATGACCTTGACATTCAACCATTCAGAATGACTAAAAGCTGAAGCCGTTCTGCGCCTGTGCCACCACTACTGCCTCTGAATGACTCGTTCAGGACCAGGAGGAGATGTAAATGTATATGATGTGTAGAAAGGGGCAACGGCGGTGGCGCAGAATGATCTTGACATCTAATCATGCAGAACGACTAATGGCTGGGGTCTTCCTGTGACTGTGTGGCTGCTGATGCCTACGAAGGACTCATTCAGGACCAGGAGGAGATGTAAATGTGTAGGAAGTGGCGACGCTGGTGCAGGCATAGGATGACCTTGACATCCAATCATGCAGAACGACTAATGGCTGGGGTCATCCTGTGTCGCTGCTGTTGCTGCCTATGAATGACTCATTCAGGATCAGAAGGAGATGTAAATATAAACGTGTAGGAAGCGCCGGCGCAGAGTGACCTTAAAATCCAATCATACAGAATGACTAATGACTGGGGTCATTCTGCACTTGTGCCGCTGCTGCCACTTACCAATGACTCATTCAAGAAATGTAAATGTAAACATACGTAGGAAGCAGCGATGCATGCTCAGACACATGATGACCTTGACATTCAATCATACAAAACAACTAAAGGCTGGTGTCATCCTGCGCCTGTGCCGCTGCTGCTGCCTACGAATGACTCATTCAGGACCAGGAGGAGATGTAAATATAAACATGTGTAGGAAGCGGCGGCACAGAAGCAAAATGACCTTGACATTCAATCATGCAGAATGACTACAAGCTGAAGCCGTTCTGCGCCTGTGCCACCACTACTGCCTCTGAATGACTCGTTCAGGACCAGGAGGAGATGTAAATGTAAATGATGTGTAGGAAGGGGCAACGGCGGAGGTGCAGAATGACCTTGACATCCAAACATGCAGAACGACTAATGGCTGGGGTCTTCCTGTGCCTGTGTGGCTGCTAATGCCTACTAATGACTCATTCAGGACCAGGAGGAGATGTAAATGTGTAGGAAGCGACGACGCTGGTGCAGGTATAGAATGACCTTGACATCCAATCATACAGAATGACTAATGACTGGGGTGATTCTGCACTTGTGCCGCCGCTGCCACTTACCAATGACTCATTCAAGAAATGTAAATGTAAACATGCGTAGGAAGCAGCGATGCATGCTAAGACACAGGATGACCTTGACATTCAATCATACAAAACAACTAAAGGCTGGGGTCATTCTGTGCCGCTGCCGCTGCCTACGAATGACTCATTCAGGCCCAGGAGGAGACATAAATATAAACATGTGTAGAAAGCAGCAGCTTCCTGCAGAATGACTAAATGCTGAAGTCTTCTGAATGACTCAGTCAGGACCAGGAGGAGATGTAAATGTAAATGATGTGTAGGAAGGGGCAACGGCAGAGGTGCAGAATGATCTTGCATTTCAGTCATGCAGAGCGGCTAAAGGCTGAGGTCATTCTGCGCCTGTGCCGCCGCTGCCACTTATGAGTGACTCATTCAGAAGGAAATGTAAAGGTAAACATGTAGGAAGCGGCAACACGGGTGCAGGCACAGAATTACATCCAGAATGACATCCAGTCATGCAGAACGACTAATGGCTGGGGCCATTCTGTGCCTGTGCCGCCGCCGCTGCTGTCCTACGAAGGACTCATTCAGGACCAGGAGGAGATGTAAATGTAAACATGTGTAGGAAGCGGCGTGCATGCTCAGACACAGGATGACTTTGATATTCAATTATAAAGAATGACGGGGGTCATTCTGCTTCTGTGCCGCTGCTTCTTACATGTTTACATTTACATCCTCTCCTGGTCCTGAATGAGTCACTCGTAGGAAGCGGCAGCCGCACAGGCACAGAATGACCCCAGTTGTTCTGCATGATTGGATGTCAAGGTCATCCTGTGTCTGAGCATGCACGCCGCTTCCAACACATGTTTACATTTACATTCTCTCCTGGTCCTGAATGAGTCACTCGTAGGAAGCGGCAGCCGCACAGGCACAGAATGACCCCAGTTGTTCTGCATGATTGGATGTCAAGGTCATTCTGTGTCTGAGCATGCACGCCGCTTCCTACACATGTTTACATTTACATTCTCTCCCGGTCCTAAATGAGTCACTCGTAGGCAGCGGCAGTGGCACAGGATGACCCCAGCCTTTAGTCGTTCTGCATGAGGTCATTCTTGCCGCCGCTTCCTACACATGTTTACATTTACATCCTCTCCTGGTCCTGAATGAGGCATTCGTAGGCAGCCGCACAGGCACAAGATGACCTCAGCCTTTAGTCGTTCTGCATGAGGTATTTCTTGCCGCCGCTTCCTACACGTTTTTATTTACATCTCCTCCTGGTCCTGAATGAGTCATTCGTAGGCAGCAGCAGCCGCACAGGCACAGAATGACCCCAGTCATCCTGCATGATTGGATGTCAAAGTCATCCTGTGTCTGAGCATGCATGCCGCTTCCTACACATGTTTACATTTACATCCTCTCCTGGTCCTGAATGAGCCATTCGTAGGCAGCCGCACAGGCACAGGATGTCCTCAGCCTTTAGTCATTCTGCATGAGGTCATTCTTGCTGCCGCTTCCTACACATGTTTATATTTACATCTCCTCCTGGTCCAGAAAAAGTCATTTGTAGGGAACAATGGCAACGCAGACGCAGAATGACCCGATCGTTCGGTTATCCTGAATGAACGATCGTACATAGTACACATCTCATGTGGGTATCAATGGGTGTAGGTCAGTAAGAGTGGAGATGGGTGGCGGACTGCGAGGCTTGGTTTGGGTGGGACCAGGGGTGGACTGACCATTTGGAAACTCGGGCACTGCCTGAGGGCCCGGGGTCAGTAGGGGGCCCCATGAGATGCCCCTGGTACCTTTTTCATAGGCTTTTTAAAATTTGGGCAAGGACACAGGGGCCCCATGATCCCCTATTGCCCGGGGGCCCCATGAGTTGTCAGTCCGCCCCTGGGCGGGGCTATCGGTGGTCTGTACTTGTTGGGAGTATTCTGATTGGGAGGCACAGCCACATATACTTGTTTTATAGGAATAGATCTCACTGATTGGATCCCAGCTCCCTTCTCGGAGTCACGGATGTGTCGCCCCCATGTGGAGGGGCGGTGTACAGGACATCTAGTCCCCGCCCCCCACAGAGATCCCGAGGGCCACAGCAGATGTCTGGGAAGATTTTCTTCTCTTCTCAGGTTGCCTAGAAGAGTTTTCCCGGCGCTGAAACACCTTTCTGGGAACAGGAGGACAATGGAGGGGGGCGGCGGGAGGGAGACGTGGGCGAATCGCAGCGCAAAGACACTAATGGACTCAAAGCCGGAGAACGATTATCTCTCCATCACTAACACAACAAACCAGATTCCCCGCAACCAGACAACCCATACAAAGCAGCGGCTCCGGGGAACGCGGCGTGTCATTCGCTGCGCAATGTTCACGAGACGACGTCTCCGATATCTGAGGGGAGCGAAAGTGTCACCCGAGATTCACATGAGATTCCATTACAACAATCAGTGATCAGACTGTACATTGTAACTTTGTAGAAGGAGGAGGTGGCATTTCCTCAGTCTCCCCTCCCCCAGTGATCAGACTGTACATTGTAACTTTGTAGAAGGAGGAGGTGGCATTTCCTCAGTCTCCCCTCCCCCAGTGATTAGACTGTACATTGTAACTTTGTAGAAGGAGGAGGTGGCATTTCCTCAGTCTCCCCTCCCCCAGTGATCAGACTGTACATTGTATCTTTGTAGAAGGCGGAGGAGGCATTTCCTCAGTCTCCCCTCCCCCAGTGATCAGACTGTACATTGTATCTTTGTAGAAGGCGGAGGAGACATTTCCTCAGTCTCCCCTCCCCCAGTGATCAGACTGTACATTGTAACTTTGTAGAAGGGGGAGGAGTCATTTCCTCAGTCTCCCCTCCCCCAGTGATCAGACTGTACATTGTAACTTTGTAGAAGGGGGGGAGGCATTTCCTCAGTCCCCCCTCCCCCAGTGATCAGACTGTACATTGTAACTTTGTAGAAGGAGGAGGAAGCATTTCCTCAGTCTCCCCTCCCCCAGTGATCAGACTGTACATTGTAACTTTGTAGGAGGAGGAGGAAGCATTTCCTCAGTCCTCCCTCCCCCAGTGATCAGACTGTACATTGTTAACTTTGCAGCAAGTCACAAGATGAGAGGCGGCAGTCAGGGGCTGATCTGCATCAGACATTTGTGGACACAGCCAGGAACTGCACAGGCACCAGGACTGACATGATTGTGTCCTCTCTGAGTCGGCATCTAGGAAGCAGATGGTGACCCCGGATGATGCACAAAGATGGTGCCGTCCTCCTGGGGAGAAAAGCAGATGAAGGCTTGGCGCACACCTGTGCTTTTTGCTTTTTATCCGCTTTTTTGCCGTGTTTTTTTTTTTCAGCTTTTTTTTGTTAGAGTGGAATTTATTTTGTTGCTGGGCAAACTAAAAAAAAAGAACAGCAAAATGTAGCAAAAATGCGATTAAAAAGTCCCTGAACCTTTCCAAAAACCACAGAGATGTGAACCTGTCCCATAGGAAGCCAAGGTCAATGGACTGCTGTGCGTTTCTGCAAAGAGCACCACAAAAATGCGTTGGTGCGAACCAATCCAAAGGGGGCGTCCTGCGATCTCTGCGAGTAATAATATGTGGGAGGATTATTCTGACACATTACTGAGCGTGCCTGAACTCAGCATACATTACACATAGATTATATTGCCTGAAGTATTGTCCCATATCATGTGATTCAGGTGTTCCAATCCCCTCCATATCATGTGATTCAGGTGTTCCAATCCCCTCCATATCATGTGATTCAGGTGTTCCAATCCCCTCCATATCATGTGATTCAGGTGTTCCAATCCCCTCCATGTCATGTGATTCAGGTGTTCCAATCCCCTCCTAATCATGTGATTCAGGTGCTCCAATCCCCTCCATATCATGTGATTCAGGTGTTCCAATCCCCTCCATGTCATGTGATTCAGGTGTTCCAATCCCCTCCCAATCATGTGATTCAGGTGTTCCAGTCCCCTCCATATCATGTGATTCAGGTGTTCCAGTCCCCTCCATATCATGTGATTCAGGTGTTCCAATCCCCTCCATATCATGTGATTCAGGTGCTCCAATCCCCTCCATGGACACAGGTGGATACAATCAAGCCCCTAGGCATGCAGACGGCTTCTACAAACATTGGTGAAAGAATGGGTCGCTCTCAGGAGCTCAGTGACTCCAAGCGTGGTCCCGTGATAGGTGGCCACCTGGGCAATAAGTCCATCCGTGACATTTCCTGGCTACTAAATATTCCACGCTCAACTGTTAGTGGGATTATAACAAAGTGGAAGCCACTGGGAACAACAGCCACTCAGCCACCAAGTGGTGGGCCACGTCACATGACAGGGCGGGGTCAGCGCATGCTGAAGCGCACAGTGCGCAGAAGTCGCCAACTGTCTGCAGAGTCAATAGCTAAAGACCTCCAAACTTGGTGTGGCCTTCAGATGAGCCCAACAACAGTGCGTAGAGAGCTCCATGGAATGGGTTTCCATGGCCGAGCAGCTGCATCCAAGCCTTCCATCACCAAGTGCAATGCAAAGCGTCGGATGCCGTGGTGTAAAGCACGCCGCCACTGGACTCTAGAGCAGAGGAGACGTGTTCTCTGGAGTGACCAATCACACTTCTGTCTGGCAATCTGATGGACATGTCTGGGTTTTGGCGGTGGCCAGGAGAACGGTACTTGCCTGACTGCTTTGTGCCAAGTGTAAAGTTTGGTGGAGGGGGGATTATGGTGTGGGGTTGTTCCTCGGGGGTTGGACTTGGCCCCCTAGTTCCACATTTTGGACAATTTCATGCTCCCAACTTTGTGGGAAGAGTTTGGGGATGGCCCCTTCCTGTTCCAACATGACTGCCCACCAGTGCACAAAGCAAGGTCCATAAAGACATGGAGGAGCCAGTTTGGGGTGGAGGAACTTGACTGTCCTGCACAGAGTCCTGACCTCAACCCCATAGAACACCTTTGGGATGAATTAGAGCGGAGACTGCGAGCCAGGCCCCCTCCCCCGACATCAGTGCCTGACCTGACAAATGTGCTTCTGGAAGAATGGTCCAACCTTCCCATAGACACCCTCCTAAACCTTGTGGACGGCCTTCCCAGAAGAGTTGAAGCTGTTATAGCTGCAAAGGGCGGGGCCAACTCAATATTGAACCCTACGGACTAAGACTGGGGGGCCATTAAAGGTCATGTGTGTGGAAAGGGCGGGGCCAACCCAATATTCAACCCTACGGACTAAGACTGGGGGTCCATTAAAGGTCATGTGTGTGGAAAGGGCGGGGCCAACTCAATATTGAACCCTATGGACTAAGACTGGGGGGCCATTAAAGGTCATGTGTGTGGAAAGGGCGGGGCCAACTCAATATTGAACCCTACGGACTAAGACTGGGGGGCCATTAAAGGTCATGTGCGTGGAAAGGGCGGGGCCAACTCAATATTGAACCCTATGGTCTAAGACTGGCCATACATTATACAATTTTCTTGCGATTTTTGGTTTAGATTTACCAAAAACCATACAATAGTAGGCCAAACCTAACAACACTTTCAATTTTATCCAATTAGGCCAGCTCTTGCACTACATAGTTGAAGGTAAATCTAAAGGAAATTGGACAGAAAATTGTATAGTGTATGGCCAGCCAAAGTGTCCGTCTTTCGCCACGCAGAAGATTTGCCGCTATGGACATCCCAGATGAAAGCGATATTTTGAATCCATGGTTCCTCTGTTGTTCACACCTTCCAAGTTCGATGTATAAATATCCCGGAAGGCGATTTCCACGTCTGCGCTGCTTTATTTCCTGCGTTCTCGCGGCCGTTCTGTAAATGTCGCGGCGATAACACAAGACAGGAAGTAATCATTGATTAGCGTGCGGCTCCTGTGGGGGAAGCTCGTTCATTACTCCGTGTTTATTGGAAGCGGGAATAGATAATTAATACAGCGGAATACCCGAGTGCCGACTTCCCTCCACTTCAATTACCTCTCCAGATTCCCCTCCGCTGAGCCGCCGTCCAGAGGGAACCATTGGGGGGGGGGGGTGGGAGGAGTCTGGGGGCCCATGGGATCCCCTCCACTTCTCTCCAGATTCCCCTCTGCTGAGCCGCCGTCCAGAGGGAACCATTGAGGGGGGGAGTCTGGGGGCCCGCGGGATCCCCTCCACTTCTCTCCAGATTCCCCTCACTTGAGCCGCCGTCTTAAGGGAACCAAGGGGGGGGGGGGAGTCTGGGGGCACACAGGATCCCCTCCACTTCTCTCCAGATTCCCCTCCGCTGAGCCACTGTCCAGAGGGAACCATTGGAGGGGAACTGGGGGCCCGCGGGACCCCTCCACTGATCTCCAGATTCCCCTCCGCTGAGGCGCCATCCAGAGGGAACCATTGGAGGGGATCTGGGGGCCCATGGGATCCCTCCACTGCTCTCCAGATTCCCCTCTGCTGAGGCGCTGCCCAGAGGGAACTATGGGGGAGAGGGGAGTCTGGGGGCCCACAGGATCCCCTTCACTTCTCTCCAGATTGCCTTCCACTGAGCCACCGTCCAGAGGGAACCATTGGAGGGGAACTGGGGGCCCGCGGGACCCCTCCACTGACCTCCAGATTCCTCTCTGCTGAGGCGCCGTCCAGAGGGAACCATGGGGGGGGGAGTCTGGGGGCCCTCAGGATCCCCTCCACTTCTCTCCAGATTCCCCTCCGTTGAGCCACCATCCAGAGGAAACCATTGGAGGGGAACTGGGGGCCCGTGGGACCCCTCCACTGATCTCCAGATTCCCCTCCGCTGAGGCGCCGTCCAGAGGGAACCATTGGAGGGGATCTGGAGGCCCATGGGACCCCTTCACTGCTCTCCAGATTCCCCTCTGCTGAGCCGCTGTCCAGAGGGAACCATTGGGGGGGGGGGTAGTCTGCGGCCCCGCGGGTTCCCTAGATGCACAATCTAGCAGTCAGGTCTGGAAGGAGATCTCACTACAGGATATAATAAAGTGGACCTGTCATTAAGGCCGGGTTCACAATGTTGCGCTGATTGGACACGGCACAAGTGTGTCAGCAGGTTTCAGCCAGTGATTTTGGCTGTATACCTGTTGGTCGGCTGCGGCCAATCACCACAAAGAGTCCTGTGCTTACAAACACACAGAGCTTAACACACAGCGATCTGGCTGTTTCTTTTCCCTGAAAAGCAAGGAGGAAAAACAGTCAGATCTGCGAGTAAAAGCAACACACATTACACTTGTTAGGCACACAGACTACCCCTCGATTGCCCCACGATGTTAACCCCCTTCCCAGGCAGTGTCATTAGTACAATGTACAGTCTCATATCTGATCACTGTATTAGTGTCACTAGCGACGTCACTGTCACTCAGTTAGTGTCCCTTCCAGCCAGATGGCCCGCCACACTATCACAGCCATACTATAAGTCGCTGATCCATAGGTGCGTAAATTCCAGTATATATTCTATCCAGTGGCATCCCTAGGCAGGTGCGGGGGGTGCGCTCTGCACCGGGTGACACCTACCGCACGGGGTGACACCGGACCCACTCCACGAGAAGGGTAAGTTGTAAAGCAAGCCGACGATCCCCGCAGGATGGATTGGATCTGCGGATTGGGGAGCATATGCGATCCATTATGCTCAATCGTCGAAGAGGGTGTCACCAAGTGTTACCGCACCGGGTGACACCAACCCTAGAGACGCCTCATTCTATCATTTGTAGACTCTGTAGCTTTCACACAAACCAATTAATAGACACTTATTGTAGCAGAATACATTTTGGCCTAAATTTGTGAAGAAAATTGATTTTATTGGAAATGCTTTATAACAGAAAGTAGAAATTGTTTTCAAAATTTTCGGTCTTTTTTCACTCTTATTGTAAAAAATAAAAAACCCCAAATACCACCAAAAGAAATCAATATTTGTTAAAAAAAAATTATAGAAATTTAACTTGGGTACAGTGTTGCATGACCGCGCAGTTGGCAGTTAAAGTAGCGCTGTGCTGCATAGCATAAAATGCCCCTGGTCATGAAGGGGGGGGGGGTGGTAAAACCTTCCTGGTTAAAGATCACATGATTTACGTTAATTGTTGATTTTATTTGATAATATTGGAAGTTTGCAATAGGTTATTATATATATTTTCTATTTTTTGGGGCAGCGCTGCACAATGTAACAGTATTTCAGATTAATTAAAAGGTGTCGTGGAATCACTTCTTCAATGTGAGCTTACAACCCACGTTACATTGTTTCTGAAGTGGATTGATTTTTTTGTTTGTTTGTTAATATGTTACAGTAAACTACAAATGCTAAGAGGTATAATGAGCAGAACAAAACAAAACGCAAAAAACAACAACAAAAAAAGCTCTCTGGGACTCAAAGGGGTTTGGGGTCAAAAAAGATTCAGGGGCACAAATGGTTAAAATGTCCTACAATTTCCCAGAGGGAACCATTGAGGGGGGGGAGTCTGGGGGCCCGCGGGATCCCCTCCACTTCTCTCCAGATTCCCCTTTGTTGAGCCGCCATCCAGAAAGAACCATTGGGGGGGGAGTCCGGGGGCCTGAGGGATCACCTTCACTTCTCTCCAGATTCCCCTCCGCTGAGCCGCTGTCCAAAGGGAGCCTTTGGGGGGGGGAGTCTGGGGGCCCAAGGGATCCCCTCCACTTCTCTCCAGATTCCCCTCCGCTGAGCCGCCATCCAGAAAGAACCATGGGGGGGGGGGGAGTCTGGGGGCCTGAGGGATCCCCTCCACTTCTCTCCAGATTCCCCTCCGCTGAGCCGCCATCCAGAAAGAACCATTGGGGGGGGAGTCTGGGGGCCTGAGGGATCACCTCCACTTATCTCCAGATTCCCCTCCGCTGAGCCGCTGTCCAGAGGGAACCATTGGGGGGGGGGGGAGTCTGGGGGCCCACGAGATCCCCTCCACTTCTCTCCAGATTCCCCTCTAGAGGGAACCATTGGGGGGCACCCGGGATCCCCTCCACTTCCTCCACTGAGCCGCCATCCAGAGGGAACCATAGGAGGGGACCTGGGGGCCCGCAGGATCCCCTTCACTTCTCTCCAGACTCCCCTCCACTGAGCCGCCGTCCAGAGGGAGCCATAGGAGGGGACCTGGGGGCCCACGGGATCTCCTCCACTTCTCTCCAGATTCCCCTTTGCTGGGGCTTCATCTAGAGGGAACCTATAGAGGGGACCTGGGGGCCCATGGGATCCCCTCCACTTCTCTCCAGATTCCCCTCCGCTGAGCTGCTGTCCAGAGGGAAAAGATATAATGAGCAGAACAAAAAAAAACACGAAAAAAAATGCTCTCTGGGACTCAAAGGGTTTTGGGGTCAAAAAAGATTCAGGGACACAAATGGTTAAAATGTCCTACAATTTAGTGACCAGGATAATGTCCTTCTAATACTTATTATTGTTCCTTGAGACCGGAAAAATATTTTTAGGGTTCCTCGGGGGAGAAAATTTTGTTTTATAATGAGATATTTATTTCTTTCTGATTCTTCATGAACCACCAGAATTAGTATTGGATTTCGGTAATGGAGGTTCTGGAATTTTCCATACAAAGCGTCCTCTGAGCAGTCAGGAGGGGTTATGAAACTTTGTTTTTACATTCAGCCACTTGAATCAAAACGTTTGGACGGGTACAGAAAATCATAAGTGATTACACGCAGGCAAGATAAATGTCTATTTATAGGGCAGAGATACTGGGACTGGCAGAGGATCCCATCGTGATGTTTCCCCTATTGTTCTACAACAAGGCCTCACAGTTCCTCAGCTGGCTTTGTGCCCCGTCAGAGGAGCACGGGGCACAACGCGGGAGGAACGTCAACATCACCCTATGCTTTATCACGTAAGCATTCCAATCTTCACCATGGTGGGTCACCAACATGGAGAGAACTGGTGAAGGAGACCCTTCAAGTTTGTTGTCACATCCACCAACTCTCTTGGTAAACATGGGTCCCCAGTTATCCATCAACCATCCAATGAAGAGTATATATGTCATCTGGTGACATCATTAGAGGCTACTGGCAAGATTAAGGTTCACCAAAGATAATGGAGGAACCTTGCTTGGCTTCAAGGGCTAGCCAAAATGGAGTGAACTGGTGAAGGAGCCCCTTCAAGTTTGTTGTCACACCCACCAACTCTCTTGGTAAACATGGGTCCCCAGTTATCCATCAACCATCCAATGAAGAGTATATATGTCATCTGGTGACATCATTAGAGGCTACTGGCAAGATTAAGGTTCACCAAAGATAATGGAGGAACCTTGCTTGGCTTCAAGGGCTAGCCAAAATGGAGTGAACTGGTGAAGGAGCCCCTTCAAGTTTGTTGTCACACCCACCAACTCTCTTGGAAAACATGGGTCCCCAGTTATCCATCAACCATCCAATGAAGAGTATACATGTCATCTGGTGACATCATTAGAGGCTACTGGCAAGATTAAGGTTCACCAAAGATAATGGAGGAACCTTGCTTGGCTTCAAGGGCTAGCCAAAATGGAGTGAACTGGTGAAGGAGCCCCTTCAAGTTTGTCACATCCGCCAACTCTCTTGATGTACGTGGGTCATCAGTTACACATCGATCATCCAATGAAGAGTCCATCCAATGAAGAGCATTTGCCAACATGGAATGAACTGGTGAAAGAGCCTCTTCCAGTTCTTTACCATATCCACCAAATCTCTTGATGAACAAATCCCGAATTTATCCATCGACCATCCAATGAAGAGTCCATCCAATGAAGAGTATGTATGTCATCATAGTGACATCATTAGAGGGCAAGCTTGCCTACTGGCAAGATTAAGGTTCACCAAAGGTAATGGAGGAACCTTGCATGGCTTCAAGGGCTTGCCAAAATGGAGTGAACTGGTGAAAGAGCCCCTTCCAGTTCTTTGGTATATCCACCAACTCTCTTGATGTACGTGGGTCCCCAGTTATCCATCAACCATCCAATGAAGAGTATATATGTCATCATAGTGACATCATTAGAGGGCAAGCTTGCATACTGGCAAGATTAAGGTTCACCAAAGATAATGGAGGAACCTTGCATGGCTTCAAGGGCTCGCCAAAATGGAGTGAACTGGTAAAAGAGCCCCTTCCAGTTCTTTGGTATATCCACCAACTCTCTTGATGTACGTGGGTCCACAGTTACCCATCGACCATCCAATGAAGAGTCCATCCAATGAAGAGCATCTATATCAGCATGGTAACATCACTATAGGGCAAGCTTGTATGCTGGCTCAAGATTGGGGTTCACCAAAGGTAATGGAGGTCCCTTGCATCAGGCTTTAAGGACTCTCAGGCTCTGTTTGCCCAAAGGACTTCATTAATGGTTGACAAGAAAATCAGTTCTTGTAAAGTGAAGGGCTCACCAACATGGAGTGAAATGGTGAAAAAGCCTCGCCCAGTTCTTGGCCATATCCACCAACTCTCTTGATGAACACTGATCCCGATTTTATCCATTGACCATCCAATGAAGGGTCCATCCAATGAAGAGTATCTATGTCATTATGGTGACATCATTAGAGGGCAAGCTTGCCTACTGGTAAGATTGGGGTTCACAAAGATAATAGAGGAACATTGCAACAGGCTTCAGGGGCTTGCCAACATGGAATGAACTGGTGAAAGAGCCCCTTCCAGTTCTTTGCCATATCCACCAAATCTCTTGATGAACACAGGTCCTGAATTTATCCATTGATCCTCCAATGAACAGTCCATCAAATGAAGAGTATCTATGTCATCATAGTGACATCATTAGAGGGCAAGCTTGCCTAATGACAAGTTTCATCAAAAATAATGGAGGAACCTTGCATGGCTTCAAGAGCTCACCAAAATGGAGTGAACTGGCGAAAGAGCCCCTTCCAGATCTGTGCCATATCCACCAACTCTCTTGATGTATGTGGGTCCCCAGTTGCCCATCAACCATCAAATGCTGAATCCATCCAATGAAGAGCATCTATATCAGCATGGTGACATCACTATAGGGCAGGTTGTATGCTGGCTCAAGATTGGGGTTCACCAAAGGTAACAGAGGTCCCTTGCATCAGGCTTCAAGGGCTCTCAGGCTCTGTTTGCCCAAAGGACATCTACTTTGCCATATCCACCAAGTCTCTTGATGAACATGGGTTCCCAGTTATTAATTGACCATCCAGTGAAAAGTATCATCATGATGACATCATTATAGGACATGGATGTCTACTGGCAAGACTGGGGTTCACCAAAGATAATGAAGGTTCCTTGCAGGAGGCTTCAAGGGCTCTCAGGCTCTATATGTCGATTGGACCCCTTTAATGGTTGTCAGGAAAATCAGTTCTTGTAAAGTGAATCTGTGATGCAATCAAATGCCGGAAACGGCTCAGGTTCAGAAATTATCGGCAGCATTTTTTATTCATAAGCCGTAGCTTTGTATTCTTAAATAATTAAGACATTAATAATTTCACAGGAAAGGCGAAAACTGCGTGAAGTCTGAGCACTTCCTACATATTGGAGTGCAGAAATGAATGCAGCCAATATTCTTTGTACAGCACCGCGGTATATGTCAGAGCTACAGTGAAGGAAATGTGTATTTGCTCCCCTGCTGATGGTGAATGTTCGCCCCTCACACAGAAATGATCGGTCTAACAATGGAATGTTCGCCCCTCACACAGAAATGATCGGTCTAACAATGGAATGTTCGCCCCTCACACAGAAATGATCGGTCTAACAATGGAATGTTCGCCCCTCACACAGAAATGATCGGTCAAACAATGGAATGTTCGGTGTAACACTGAGAGACAGAATACAACAACAAATTCAGCAGAAATGCGTCTAACAAATGATGACTGATCTGCATGTTCATGAGGGAAAGAAGGATTTGATCCCCTATCATTCAGCAGGATTTCTGGCTCCCAGGTGTCTCTCATACAGGTAACAATCTGAGATTAGAAGCAGTCTCTTAAAGGGATTGCTGCTAATCTCATTGTGTTACCTGTATAAAAGACACCCATCCACAGGAGCCATCAAACCATCAGATTCCAAACTCTCCACCATGGCAAAGACCAAAGAGCTGTCCAAGGATGTCAGGGACAAGATGGTAGACCTACACAAGGCTGGACTGGGCTACCAAACTATGGCCAAGCAGCTTGGTGAGAAGGTGACAACAGTTGGTGCAATCATTCACAAATGGAAGAAACACAAAACAAGTGTCAGTCTCCCTAGGTCTGGTGCACCATGCAAGATCTCACCTCGTGGAGTGTCAATGATCATGAGAACAGTGAGGAATCATCCCAGAACTACACGTGAGGATCTTGTCAATGATCTCCAGGCAGCTGGGACCACAGTCACCAAGAAAACAATTGGTAACACACTACGCCGACAAGGACTGAAGGATTGCAAATCTGTGGAAGGAGCTGAAAGTTCGAGTTGCCAAACGTCAGCCACCAAACCTTCTTGACTTGGAGAGGATCTGCCAAGAGGAGTGGGCCAAAATCCCTCCTGAGATGTGTGCGAACCTGGGGGCCAACTCCAGGAAACGTCTGACCTCTGTGATTGCCAACAAGGGATTGGCCACCAAGTACTAAGTCATGTTTTGTGAAGGGGATCAAATCCTTCTTTCCCTCATGAACATGCAGATCCGTCATCATTTGTTAGACGCATTTCTGCTGAATTTGTTGTTGTATTCTGTCTCTCAGTGTTACACCGAACATTCCATTGTTAGACCGATCATTTCTGTGTGAGGGGCGACATTCCATTGTTAGACCGATCATTTCTGTGTGAGGGGCGAACATTCCATTGTTAGACCGATCATTTCTGTGTGAGGGGCGAACATTCAGCATCAGGGGGGAGAAAATACACATTTCCTTCACTGTAAATAAATGTATTATAATAATAATAGTGTGTGACTGTGGGGGAGGGGACATTAGAGTGTAAGCTCCTCTGGTACAGAGACTGGTGTGACTGTGGGGGAGGGGACATTAGAGCGTAAGCTCCTCTGGTACACAGACTAATGTGACTGTGGGGGTGTGGGGGAGGGGACATTAGAGTGTAAGCTCCTCTGGTACAAAGACTGATGTGACTGTGGGGGAGGGGACATTAGAGTGTAAGCTCCTCTGGTACAGAGACTGATGGGACTGCGGAGGAGGGGACATTAGAGTGTAAGCTCCTCTGGTAGAGAGAATGATGTGACTGTGGGGGAGGGGACATTAGAGCGTCAGCTCCTCTGGTACAGAGACTGATGTGACTGTGGGGGATGGGGCATTAGAGTGTAAGCTCCTCTGGTACAGAGAATGATGGGACTGTGGGGGATGGGACATTAGAGCGTCAGCTCCTCTGGTACAGAGAATGATGGGACTGTGGGGGAGGGGACATTAGAGCGTCAGCTCCTCTGGTACAGAGAATGATGGGACTGTGGGGGGATGGGACATTAGAGCGTCAGCTCCTCTGGTACAGAGACTGATGTGACTGTGGGGGAGGGGACATTAGAGCGTCAGTTCCTCTGGTACAGAGACTGATGTGACTGTGGGGGAGGGGACATTAGAGCGTCAGTTCCTCTGGTACAGAGACTGATGTGACTGTGGGGGAGGGGACATTAGAGTGTAAGCTCCTCTTGTACAGAGACTGATGGGACTGCGGGGGAGGGGACATTAGAGTGTAAGCTCCTCTGGTACAGAGACTGATGGGACTGCGGAGGAGGGGACATTAGAGTGTAAGCTCCTCTGGTAGAGAGAATGATGTGACTGTGGGGGAGGGGACATTAGAGCGTCAGCTCCTCTGGTACAGAGACTGATGTGACTGTGGGGGATGGGGCATTAGAGTGTAAGCTCCTCTGGTACAGAGAATGATGGGACTGTGGGGGATGGGACATTAGAGCGTCAGCTCCTCTGGTACAGAGAATGATGGGACTGTGGGGGAGGGGACATTAGAGCGTCAGCTCCTCTGGTACAGAGAATGATGGGACTGTGGGGGGATGGGACATTAGAGCGTCAGCTCCTCTGGTACAGAGACTGATGTGACTGTGGGGGAGGGGACATTAGAGCGTCAGTTCCTCTGGTACAGAGACTGATGTGACTGTGGGGGAGGGGACATTAGAGCGTCAGTTCCTCTGGTACAGAGACTGATGTGACTGTGGGGGAGGGGACATTAGAGTGTAAGCTCCTCTTGTACAGAGACTGATGGGACTGCGGGGGAGGGGACATTAGAGTGTAAGCTCCTCTGGTACAGAGACTGATGGGACTGTGGGGGAGGGGGCATTACAGCGTCAGCTCCTCTGGTACAGAGACTGATGTGACTGTGGGGGAGGGGACATTAGAGCATCAGCTCCTCTGGTACAGAGAATGATGGGACTGTGGGGGAGGGGACATTAGAGCGTCAGTTCCTCTGGTACAGAGACTGATGTGACTGTGGGGGAGGGGACATTAGAGCGTCAGCTCCTCTGGTACAGAGAATGATGGTACTGTGGGGGAGGGGACATTAGAGCGTCAGCTCCTCTGGTACAGAGACTGATGTGACTGTGGGGGAGGGGACATTAGAGCGTCAGTTCCTCTGGTACAGAGACTGATGTGACTGTGGGGGAGGGGACATTAGAGTGTAAGCTCCTCTGGTACAGAGACTGATGTGACTGTGGGGGAGGGGACATTAGAGTGTAAGCTCCTCTGGTACAGAGACTGATGTGACTGTGGGGGAGGGGACATTAGAGCATCAGCTCCTCTGGTACAGAGAATGATGGGACTGTGGGGGAGGGGACATTAGAGCGTCAGTTCCTCTGGTACAGAGACTGATGTGACTGTGGGGGAGGGGACATTAGAGCGTCAGCTCCTCTGGTACAGAGAATGATGGTACTGTGGGGGAGGGGACATTAGAGCGTCAGCTCCTCTGGTACAGAGACTGATGTGACTGTGGGGGAGGGGACATTAGAGCGTCAGTTCCTCTGGTACAGAGACTGATGTGACTGTGGGGGAGGGGACATTAGAGTGTAAGCTCCTCTGGTACAGAGACTGATGTGACTGTGGGGGAGGGGACATTAGAGTGTAAGCTCCTCTGGTACAGAGACTGATGTGACTGTGGGGGAGGGGACATTAGAGCGTCAGTTCCTCTGGTACAGAGACTGATGTGACCGGCTCAGTGTTCTCTGTACAGCGCCGTGGTATATGTCAGAGCTATATACACAAATACAAGGTATAATGAAATAATTCCCGGGGTATGAAGGGGACGTCTGTGCAGCGCCAGGACATGTTTTACTCCTCACATTCATGGACGAAGATTCAGGCAGGGGGTGTTATTTCCCTTTAAATGTGGAAATTTCAGAAATTCTAGACACACAGGAGGACGGAGAAATCTGTCACGAATCAGCCCAGAGCCGCCCTCTGCCCCTCCGCACTGCTGCCTGGCAAAATATCACAGAATCCTCTCCAGACCTCTAAGTGGCATTTTCGGAAAAGCTGTTGATTAGGAATCAGACGGGTTATTTTTTGCAATTAACCTTCCATGATCTTCCAAACAAGACTGATGGTGCTTCGCTCCGTGTCCTGGATTTCCCTCTGATATGGGCAGCGGAGATAATAAAATACAAATCGCTCCGCCACCAGCCGGATACATCCGTGCCAAGACCCACCGGGGGCTCCCGAATCTGACATCTCCTGCGAGAACTCCCCTGGGGCCACATTATGGGGGCAGGAGCTAATTTAATGTTAATATGTTGTGGTGACCAGTGACCAGGGCTGCTGTTAGAAACCACGGGGCCCCATACAGCCAACCTGACAGCCCCCCCAATAAAAACACAATTTATTACGCTTCCGTCGTGAATGAACACAGTGAGTGATCGGTACTGATCACTCATTGTGTTCAATCAGGTAAGAAAAGGGCTGGTAAATGTGACATATTTACTGGACCCCTCCCCCACTCTCCATCCTGAGGGATCCTATTGTGTGCTTGCAGCTGCTGGTGGAAAGGAGAGGAGGGAAGCCGGCAGCACTGCGGGGGTGGGGTCACACAGGGGGGGCGGGGCAGCAGGGAGAATCTATGGAGCACAGGGAGGGTGATGGCTGCAGCGAGGGGGGGGGGTGCAACTACTGGAACCGATCCCCTGTATGGCTCCCTCTGCCGCAGCTGAAAGACAGTGGGAGGGGGGAGGAGAAGAAGCCAGCTTTCATCTGCTGCAGCAAAAGCTATACAGGGGATCGGTTCCAGTATCCCCCCCCCCATTAATTAAATTGCTCCCCATGACAATCACCCTCCATGCCCACATCTCATTCACCCAGATACCTGCCCCCCCCACTGCTGGCCTGGGCCCCATACAGGAGGACTGGTGGAATCCGTTCCTGCCTGTCAGGGCCATGGATAAGGGGGTACCACCAGGCTTCCTGTAAGGGGCCCAGGCCAGCAGGGGGGCCCAGACAGCTGGGTGAATTGGATGTGGGTAGAGAGAGTGATCGGCATTGTGGGGGGGGGGGGGCCAATTACTGGAACCGATCCTCTGTATGGCTCCCTCTGCAGCAGCTGAAAGCCAGCAGGAGGGGGGAGGAGAAGAAGCCAACTTACAGCTGCTGCAGAGGGAGCCATACAGGGGATCGGTTCCAGTAATTGCCCCCCCCCTCCCGTTGCACCCATCACCCTCTCTGTGCATGCTACATTTCCCCCTGCTGTCCAGGCCCCACCTGTGTGCCCCCCCCCCCCCCCCGCAGTGCTGTCAGCTTCCCTCCTCACATTTACCAGCCCCCCTTTTTTTCCCCTTAATGAACACAATGAGTGATCGGTACCGATCACTCACTGTGTTCATTCATAACTGAAGCGTAGTAAACTTTGCTTTATTTGGGGGGCCCTGTCAAGTTGGCTGTATGGGGCCCCTTGGTTTCTGACAGCAGCCCTGCCGCCAGCGACCACAACGGCAAGCCGGAGATGGAGACTCCAAAACCATTCACCGATTTCGTTTGCAGAGATTTTACATTTCTTATTTCCTGTACATGTTACAAAATATCATAAAAGTAATAAAAAAATATCCACGGAAAGGAAAGAGCAAAATCTCACCAGAAAAAGTCTCTCTATCCGTCTCCAACAAACTCAGGAGCTTGTTCTCACAGCACTACTGCTTCATGTCACATGACTCTGTGCTCTGCTAATGTGTGCTCAATGTGTATGTATAGCGACCTCACTTTGCCACAGATATGCAAAAAAACAGCTCAGTCACCTCCCCCCACCTTCTGATTGGACAATAATGGAGCAGCAACACACTGATGAACTCATCCCTCTGCTCTCTTCTCCTGTCAGCATGTTACATGCAGCACACCTGATTGGCTCAGAGCACTGACCCCCCCCTATTCACCCAGGCTGAGTTTAGTCTACAGTGGTGAATGTGACCTGTCCCAGACATTCACTCGTGTGGAATCAATCACTTGCATCCCATACACCCAGAAGATCCACCTGCAGAGAATGTGCGGGGAATGTCAGATTTGCTGGAATATGAATATGAGCCGCACCGTGTCTGAGCACCAAAAACACGATTTACTTCATTCTTCATATTCAAAGCCTTGGGTATTCGATCTAACAATCGTTTTTGTGCAGTGCTACATACATTGTGTATCAGCAGGGGCAGACTGACCATTCAAGCACTTGGGCACTGCCCGAGGGCCCGGGGTCAGTAGGGGGCCCCATGAAATGCCCCTGGTACCTTTTATAGGCTTTTGTGGGTGTGCTTTGAGTTTGGGCAAGGACACAGGGGCCCCATGATCCCCTATTGCCCGGGGGCCCCATGAGTTGTCAGTCCGCCCCTGTATATCAGCACTGAAGACATTGGTGACTGCTAATGTACATTGTGCTTTCGTTGGTGTTTCGTTTTCTCTGGCGGATTTTTGTAAAATTGCAAAACTTTGATGAAAAAGTTATTTGGGAAAAAAAAAAATTCAAAGCAAACTCGCCCATCCATGCATGTCTCTTTTCATTGCTGAGAAATCACTTTGAAACCCCCCCCAGCATTTTTAGTTCTGGCCATCTTGAGTAAGGGCAGATGATACATGTAGCCTTTACTTCCTTGAATCCATCTGCTCTTAGCTCAGGTACACAGGCAGGAGGATGTCCTTAGCTGAGAACAGGGCTACTGTTAGAAACCATGGGGCCCCATACAGCAAACCTGATAGCCCCCCACACAGTTTACTATGCTTCAGTTGTGAATGAACACAGTGAGTGATCGGTACCGATTCTATTGTGTGCTTGCAGTTACCGGTGGGAGGGAGCGGAGGGAACCCAGGAGCAATGGGGGGTGGGCACACACAGAGGGACCTGGACAACCATATGGGAGGATGATGGGTGTGGAGGGGGGGGGCAATTACTGGAAAAATATATTTTTTAAAATATTTTTCATATATTTTGTCATTTTTATATATTACAAAATATATGAAAAATATTTTTAAAAATATATTTTTTTAAATAAATTCTTCAGATTTTTTTTTAAACTTATAAAAAAGTGATGTCAACATGTATTTTTACATAGATTTGTAAATGCATTCCGAAAATGTAGATTTGTATTTTTAAAGACCTACGGTATATTTGAAATGTATTTTTTAAAAATGTTTTTCATATATTTTGTAATAAAAATTCATTTCAACATGCAGTATATATATATATATACACACACATACACATACATAAATACATTTATATATATACTCTATATACATATATATATATATATATATGTGTGTGTGTGTGTGCGCTTGTATATATATATATATATATATATATATATATATATGTGTGTATGTATATACCAGGGGTCTGCAACCTTTAAGACATAAAGAGCCACTTGGACCCGTTTCTGAGAGGGAAAAAAAGACTGGGAGCCGCAAAACCATTGCAACATTTAAAACAAATCCGACACTGCATATATTGCAAAAAACGCTCTGGTCATGAAGGGGGTTTAAGGGCCCAGTAAGCAAAGGGTTGATCAGGGCCACAGTGTATCGTCATAATCACAATCATAGCCTTAGGTCAGTGGTGGGCAACCTTTTTTTTCGACTGAGCCAAATCTCGCCAAAACCACGATTGAAATTTATTTTGAGAGAAACATTTTTAAAACTGAAAATACATCCCCCATAGTAATTCATCCCCCATATAGTAATTCATCCCTCATATAGTAATTCATCCCCCATAGTAATTCATCCCCCCTATAGTAATTCATCCCCCATATAGTAATTCATCCCCCATAGTAATTCATCCCCCCTATAGTAATTCATCCCCCCTATAGTAATTCATCCCCCGTAGTAATTCATCCCCCATAGTAATTCATCCCCCCTATAGTAATTCATCCCCCCTATAGTAATTCATCCCCCATATAGTAATTCATCCCCCCTATAGTAATTCATCCCCCCTATAGTAATTCATCCCCCATATAGTAATTCATCCCCCATAGTAATTCATCCCCCCTATAGTAATTCATCCCCCATATAGTAATTCATCCCCCATATAGTAATTCATCCCCCATAGTAATTCATCCCCCATAGTAATTCATCCCCCATATAGTAATTCATCCCTCATATAGTAATTCATCCCCCATAGTAATTCATCCCCCCTATAGTAATTCATCCCCCCTATAGTAATTCATCCCCCCTATAGTAATTCATCCCCCATAGTAATTCATCCCCTATAGTAATTCATCCCCCGTAGTAATTCATCCCCCGTAGTAATTCATCCCCCCTATAGTAATTCATCCCCCCTATAGTAATTCATCCCCCATAGTAATTCATCCCCCATAGTAATTCATCCCCCATATAGTAATTCATCCCCCATATAGTAATTCATCCCCCATAGTAATTCATCCCCCCTATAGTAATTCATCCCCCCTATAGTAATTCATCCCCCATAGTAATTCATCCCCTATAGTAATTCATCCCCCCTATAGTAATTCATCCCCCCTATAGTAATTCATCCCCTATAGTAATTCATTCCCCATATTGTGTGAATTCACTTACCTTTGCTCCGCGCGTTCCTCTCGCTGGGTTCCCGCGCCGTTCTGGTCTTCAGGGCGGACTGTGAGAGGAGAGGAGTTCGTCACGCTGCCCCGCCTACATCCGGGCTGCCCCGCCTACATCCTGACAGCCAATGTTTGCCAGCGGGCGCCCGGCACACAGAAGATCTACATTAAAAGAGCCGCGGCTTGCCGACCCTATTGCCTGTCACCTGGTGGGCAGTGTGCTCCGGAGCCGCAGGAAAGGTGAAAAAGAGCCGCATGCGGCTCCGGAGCCGCGGGTTGCCGACACCCGGTATATACAGTATATATATATCTATATATATATAAAATTTTATTTGTTTATTGAAATATATTGAATATGGCCAAATTTGTTGAATTTCAGATATGTGTCAATATATTTGGGAAGAATATTTTTAAAATATACTTCAAATATATTTTTCTTCCATGTGGGCCTAACTACATTATATAGGGAAGGTGTTCTGTAGTCCACAGAGGAGAACAGGGTAGGGTTGGTAATACTGATTGAGATTTCAGTGCGGAAGAGGGAGAGCGGACAGCTCACTGGATTTTTGGCAGGTCAACGGATATTTTTATGAACTTGTCGCAATTATACCCGGACAAAACATGGGGATGTGTATTGCAGAGATGTTCTACATATATTTTTGTTGTTGCATAGAGCTGCTACTCTTACAATAACGATGGAAAAAAAGACAAAAAGTATCACATTGATAATACAATGCATGTCGACATCAGAATGTTCTTGTTCCCAAAAGTAATTCACTCTCCAGTCCATATAAATGGGTGCTATGACCCCATATGAGAGAACCCAAACCTCTCTCCTGGTCACCAATGCACCAAAGGGGCGAAAGGAAGGGATGCTCTGCCCCGAAATGCGTAGCCACGACCATTAACGCCACATATGAAGCCATCATGGCCTGTCGGCCTGTAACGCTTCCTTGCTGGTGTTCCTTTGGTTGACTTCCTGGCTCCAAGCACCTTACATCACAGGAGCAGGAGGGGCTTGCCCACCATTGACTACCCTGAAGGCTGCCATTTGCTGGAGACTTCTGGATATGTGTTCTATTACACTTTACATGTGCACTAGGCTGCCTACATGGGCTTCCTGTTTCCTCTCGCCCGTTCAAACTGCCCTGACTGATGGTCTACAGCCTCTTCTGAAGGATCAGCACACTCTTCAGGGGATTGGTTGCTTAAGTTCCAGCTCAGAGCCTCCAAATACTATTCCACCAAGGGATCACTACATAGAAACCTTCATCCCTTTGACTCCCTATGGCCACAAACAGAAGACCCCACCCACACCATTTCAATGCTTTATAATCTTCTACCTTCGTATGTGTCATACTCTTCCCCTTTGTGTCATACTCTTCCCCATATTACATGGTGGATTGGGCAATCTGTAACTTTACAGAAGAAGATATCTCCAAATCATTCATCTTGACCCACAAGCTCTCGATGGCCAGTTGTATCCTATAAAGGAACTCCTTACCAGGTGGTACCTCTGTCCCCATTTCACATGTTCCAGAGAAGTCCTGGAGATACGTCGCTCATCCCTTTCATCATCTATGGTGGACATGACCCAAGGTCACTACAATCCCGTCATTTGTTTTTGACATCTATGATCTGATCACCTTACGCCTCAAAGGTGCAACGTTCTCCAAAGCCAGCATTGCTCTACCCCCCCCCCCCCACCCAAATTGATGAAATAATGGGTTGAGGAGTTGCAATATCTTATGTGTATGGAAGAATTGATGGCTAGGCTATATGATCATTATGGGCATTTTTTCTCTACATGGAGCCCCTGGCTGTTCTATGATGCAGGAGCTGTCAATGTGATGCTGCTAAGAAGTTCTTTGAAATGATTATACGAGGGTTCTTCAAAAGGTTGCTGCATTTCTTTGAACGTGTGTGTGTGTGTGCGTGTGCGCGCGTGTGTGTGTATAAAAGTGCAGTAACGTTTTGAAGACCCCTCAAATTTATTTAATAACATTTATTTATGGAGGATGTAAGCTATGGGGGATGGTGGAGCTCCGCTATGGGAATGCAGAAGCTCAGCTGTGGGGAGTTGAGGAGCTCAGCTCTGGAAATAGAGGATCTCAGCTATGGGGGGTGAAGGAGCTCAGCTGTGGTGGATGGAACTCAGCTGTGGGGGATGGAGGAGCTCAGCTATTGGGGATGGCGAATCTAATTTCTGGAGAATGGAATACATCAACTATGGGGGATGGAGGACCTCAGCTATGGGGAATGGAGAAGCTCAGCTGTGGGGTATAGAGGATCTCAGCTATGAGAGATTGGAGGACCTCAGCTTTGGGCAATGAAGGACCCCACCTTTGGTGACTGGAGGAGCTCAGCTATGGGAGATGAAGGAGATCAGCTATGGGGAATAGAGGAGCTCGGTTATAGGGGTTGGATGCCCTTAGCTATGCTGGATGGTGGATCTCATCTATAGAGAATTGAGGGTCTCAACTATGGAAGATGGAGGATCTCAGGTATGAGAGATGGAGGACCTCAGATAAGGGAAGTGAAAGCCCTAATCTATGTGGTTTAGAGGAACTCAACTATTGGGGATGGTGGACCACATCTATGGAGAAAGGAGGGCCTCAGCTATTGGGGATGGAGGACTTTGGCTATGGGAGATGGAGGATCTTGGTTATAGGGGTTGGAGGCCCTTAGCTATGGGGGATCGTGGACGTTATCTATGGAGAATTGAGGACCTCAGCTATGGAAGATGGAGGACCTCAGCTATGGAAGATGGAGGACCTCAGCTATGGAAGATGGAGGACCTCAGCTATGAGAGATGGAGGACCTCAGCTATGAGGGATGGAGGACCTCAGCTATGGGGGATGGAGGACCTCAGCTATGACGGATGGAGGACCTCAACTATGAGGGATGGAGGACCTCAACTATGAGGGATGGAAGACCTCAGCTTTGGTGACTGAAGCAGCTCAGATATGGGGGATGGAGGACCTCAGCTATGAGGGATGGAGGACCTCAGCTTTGGTGACTGAAGCAGCTCAGATATGGAGGACCTCAGCTATGGCAGATGGAGGACCTCAACTATGAAGATCATGACATAGAGTACCGTTATTCAATCTGGTTAAGTGATATGATTACATTGTACAAATATATCAGAGGTGACTCCAATAACTGTAATAAACTATTTAATCAGTCACAATTTGAGGTAGAGAAAAGGAGATTGAACCTTAGATTGCAGAAAGGGTTCTTTACTGTCAGAGCAGTAAAAATGCGGAACTCCCTCCCACAGGAAGTGGTACTAGCTGAGAATGTTGACTTCAAAAAACATTTAGATGTCTTTCTCAGAAAGCACAATATACAGGACCCCGAGAATTGTTAGAGAATACAAATCAGACAACATATACAGACACATAGGTTGCACCGGACTCTAAAAAACCCTAAAAAAGATTGCAATGAAATTGTGCAAATGGTGGAGCCGGAAAGTCCTAATGTGGTAAAAGGCGAGGAGGAAGTGTTTGTGTTCTCACCGAGGATATACCATCAGCTGTTAGATACATAAATAAAACCTCTCGGCTCCTGTGCCCCGTCCACATCCCATTTCCCTGGAAGAACATTTCCTGATCTCTGAATATCTGAGCAAAGAGCAACCCTGTGACAACAACAGAGTCACCGTACGCCCTGACAACACAGCAACATCAACTTTCCCTGAGCTACGCCAAACACCAGCAGCCATCTTCCATCTGCTCGCTGGACGCCAGCCGGGGTCTGATCTCCCCCCACAGTATCACATAGGTTATGTGAACACGAAGGAATTCACCGAATGTTTCCGCTGCGTTCCCAGCTGAGATTCAGAAAAACAACAGCAGATTATTGATTCTACAATCCAACCGCATCGACTGTTACTGTGTAACACCGCCTCGTACCGCGCGCCGTTCACAGAGTGACAAAATCGTTTTATCGCCCTTTGTTGTATTACATTCTTCAGAGAGTCCCGATACCAAAAAAAAAAATGTGAAAAGTACCCGTGATGGGAAATAAATTCCCAGAGCTGCTCAGCACTGAAATCTCACAGAGTATTGTCCGGGATGTGACTGGCATGTCCAGGATCCATTAGACGCAGTGTTAAGCCCCGACGAAGGAGTGTTTGGGCCCCCAAGACGTGTTGGTCACCTTTTTGATTTCCTTTTGGTCACTAGTTAAAAAAAAAATGAAAAGATGGGAGCACCGCACTAGTTCATACAGTCCGTAAAAGATTCTTTTCTGCAACAAAATCCATTTCAGAGGCTCAATGCTCCCCTTTCATCAAGGCTAAAACCAGGACAGTACAGAAATATAACAATTCCTTCAATATGTTAATATATATAATAAGTATCTAAAAATATATGTATTGAGCTCAGCTATGGGGGATGGAGGAGCACAGCTATGGGGAATGAAGGACTTCAGCTTTGGGGGATGGTGGACATCATCTATGGGGGATGGAAGAGTTCAATTATTTGGGATGGAATATCTCAGCTTTGGAAGATTGGGGTCCTCGGCTATGGGGGATTGAGTACTTCAGCTACGGGGGATGGAGGAGCTCAGTTATGGGGGATTGGGGACCTCAGCTGCTGGAGGATGGGGGAGCTCAGTTATGGGGGATCTCAGCTTTTGGAGAATGGGTGAGCTCAGCTATTAGGGTTGGAGGAGCCCAGCTATTTGGAATGGAGGAGCTCAGTAATAGGGGATGGGGGGACCTCGGCTATTGGAGAATGGGGGAGCCAGGTATTTAGGATGGAGGGGCTCAGCTATGGGAAATGGAGGAGCTCAGTTATGGGGATGAGGGATCTCATCTATGGGGGATGGAGGAGCTCAGCTATGGGGAATGGGAGACCTCAGCAATTGGAGAATGAGGGAGCTCAGCTATTTGGGATGGATGAGTTCAGCTATGGAGAATGGGGAACCTCAGCTAGGGGGGATGGAGGACTTCATCTATGGGGGATGGTGGAAGTCATCTATGGGGGATGGAGGAGGTCAGCGATGGGGGATGGAGAACTTCAGCTATGGGGGATGGAGAATGTCAGCTATGGGGGATGGAGGATTTCAGCTATGGAGGGTGGAGGACCTCATCTATGAGGGATGGAGGACCTCATCTATGGGGGATGGAGGATGCCTGCTATGAGGGATGGAGGACCTCATCTATGGGGGATGGAGGATGTCTGCTATGAGGGATGGAGGACCTCATCTATGGGAGATGGAAGACTTCAGCTATGGGGGATGAGGGACCTCATCTATGGGGGATGGAGGACCTCAGCTATGGGGGATGAGGGACCTCATCTATGGGAGATGGAGGATCTCATCTATGGGGGATGGAGGACCTCATCTATGGGAGATGGAGGATCTCATCTATAGGGGATGGATGACCTCATCTATGGGGGATGGAGGACCTCATCTATGAGAGATGGAGGATCTCATCTATGGGGGATGGAGGACCTCATCTATGGGGGATGGAGGATCTCATCTATGGGGGATGGAGGATCTCATCTATGGGGGATGGAGGATCTCATCTATGGGGGATGGAGGACCTCAGCTATGGGAGATGGAAGATCTCATCTATTGGGGATGGAGGACCTCATCTATGGGGGATGGAGGATCTCATCTATGGGGGATGGAGGACCTCAGCTATGGGGGATGGAGGGCCTCATCTATGGGGGATGGAGGACCTCAGCTATGGGGGGTGGAGGGCCTCAGCTATGGGGGATGGAGGACCTCATCTATGGGGGATGGAGGACCTCATCTATGGGGGATGGAGGACCTCAGCTATGGGGGATGGAGGACCTCAGCTATGGGGGATGGAGGACCTCATCTATGGGGGATGGAGGATCTCATCTATGGGGGATGGAGGATCTCATCTATGGGGGATGGAGGACCTCATCTATGAGGGATGGAGGATCTCATCTATGGGGGATGGAGGATCTGATCTATGGGGGATGAGGGACCTCAGCTATGGGGGATGAGGCACCTCATCTATGAAGGATGGAGGACCTCATCTATGAGGGATGGAGGACCTCATCTATGGGGGATGGAGGATCTCATCTATGGGGGATGGAGGATCTCATCTATGGGGGATGGAGGATCTCATCTATGGGGGATGGAGGACTTCAGCTATGAAGGATGGAGGATCTCATCTATGGGGGATGAGGGACCTCAGCTATGGGGGATGAGGGACCTCAGCTATGGAGGGATGGAGGACCTCATCTATGGGGGATGGAGGATCTCATCTATGGGGGATGGAGGATCTCATCTATGGGGGATGGAGGACCTCATCTATGGGGGATGGAGGATCTTATCTATGGGGGATGGAGGACTTCAGCTATGGTGAATAAAGGAGCTCAGGGACCAGGGAAGACAAAGTTAAGCAAATGAAACAACAGCTTTAATTTCTCTAGACTCATGAAATATGAAACTGTCCAATATTAGCCGCTTCACACTAGGACACCACCACAGGACGGGGTTCTCACTGTGATGTCACAGACACAATACAAGGAAACAATTTACAAACACTGACTTATGGAAAACCAATCAGATAAAATGTGGATTTTTGCAGCAATCTGTATCTGTTCGCCGGCTTCCTTCTTCAACCTCCCAAACAAGCGGTAATCTGTTTGCTTCAGTCCCTCTGACAGCGTCCCTCTGCGGCGTGAAACCTCTGACCATACAGGCTGACCCCACAGGCTTTCCCATGTCAGTGACTTGGATCGCTGCCACATGGAGTTTGTTGAGTCCTCAGAGAAAAGCTAAACATAGAACCGAAAATATGTAACTGTGAGCGCGCTGGAGCAGACGGGGCCAAGCAGCCGCAGGGGGACGATGGCCAGGCCAAAAGAAATAAAGGATTATTAATAAAACAAACAGCGTGGAAGAGCTGCACAGAAAACATCCATGAAGAAGGCATGAAAAGAATTTCATAACATTCGTAGTGAGTTACGTGCGCAAAGGTGATGCTAAAAAAAAGTCCCTTTGATTGCCATCAGTGTCCGGGAAATCAAAACAGAGCATACAGCACAAGGAGACCGGCCACACCCACACAAGCTCCACCCCTACAAGGAACATCACAGGGTCACGGCAACGCATTTCAGGGAAGAGAGCGGATGATAACTGGTGTGCTTGGAAGTTACTAGGGTGTCAACATTCCAGAACTAATCTATCCAACAAATTGTATCCCGGGTGTATGGACCCGACTTGCATCTTCCCTGGTGTTGGCGTGCCGGCCATGTTCTTGGATGGACCCACGTTGGGCTGTAGTTAGGATCTCCTAGCTGCCCTCTGGATCTCGGCAAGAGTGTTGGGCTATGTACTATGGGGACTGGAGGTGTATGGACCCGATTTGCATCTTCCCTGGTGTTGGAGTGCTGTGGCCGACCATGTTCTTGGATGGACCCACGTTGGGCTGTAGTTAGGATCTTCTAGCTGCCCTCTGGATCTCAGCAAGAGTGTGGGGCTTGAACATCGGCTGTTCGCGTGTTCAGCGAACACACAAATGGTAAAGGCGTTTGGTGGGCTGTTCCCCTGCTGTTCCTCACAATGCACTGCACTCTAACAGTGCCTTGTGATTGGCCAAAGCCCTACAGGAAATATCACAGGGTCATGGCAACGCGTTTCAGGGAAAAGCGCGGACCATAACTGGTGTGATTGGAAGCTACTAGGGTGCCAACATTCCAGAAATAATCTGTCCAACAAATTGTATCCCGGGTGTATGGACCCGACTTGCATCTTCCCTGGTGTTGGAGTGCCGGCCAAGTTCTTGGATGGACCCACGTTGGGCTGTAGTTAGGATCTCCTAGCTGCCCTCTGGATCTCGGCAAGAGTGTTGGGCTATGTACTATGGGGACTGGAGGTGTATGGACCCGATTTGCATCTTCCCTGGTGTTGGAGTGCTGTGGCCGACCATGTTCTTGGATGGACCCACGTTGGGCTGTAGTTAGGATCTTCTAGCTGCCCTCTGGATCTCAGCAAGAGTGTTGGGCTTGAACATCGGCTGTTCGCGTGTTCAGCGAACACACAAATGGTAAGGCCGTTTGGTGGGCTGTTCCCCTGCTGTTCCCCACAATGCACTGCACTCTAACAGTGCATCGTGATTGGCTAAAGCCCTACAGAAAATATCACAGGGTTATGGCAACGCGTTTCAGGGAAAAGCGCGGACCATAACTGGTGTGATTGGAAGCTACTAGGGTGCCAACATTCCAGAAATAATCTGTCCAACAAATTGTATCCCGGGTGTATGGACCCGACTTGCATCTTCCCTGGTGTTGGAGTGCCGGCCAAGTTCTTGGATGGACCCACGTTGGGCTGTAGTTAGGATCTCCTAGCTTCCCTGTGGATCTCGGCAATATTGTTGGGCTTGAACATCGGCCGTTCGCGTGTTTGGCGAATACACAAATGGTAAGGGCATTTGGTAGGCTGTTCCCCTGCCGTTCCCCACAATGCACTGCACTCTAACAGTGCCTTGTGATTGGCCAAAGCCCTACAGGAAACATCACAGGGTCATGGCAACGTGTTTCGGGGAAGAGAGCGGATGATAATTGGTGTGATTGGAAGCTACTAGGGTGCCAACATTCCAGAACTAATTTATCCAACAAATTGTATCCCGGATGTATGGACCCGACTTGCATCTTCCCTGGTGTTGGAGTGCTGTGGCCGACCATGTTCTTGGATGGACCCACGTTGGGCTGTAGTTAGGATCTCCTAGCTGCCCTCTGGATCTCGGCAAGAGTGTTGGGCTATGGGCTATGGGGATTGGAGGTGTATGGACCTGATTTGCATCTTCCCTGGTGTTGGAGTGCTGTGGCCGGCCATGTTCTTGGATGGACCCACGTTGGGCTGTAGTTAGGATCTCCTAGCTGCCCTCTGGATCTCCGCAATATCGTTGGGCTTGATGTGCCTGTTGGGCTTGAACATCGGCCATTCGCATGTTCTGCAAACATACGAACGGTAAGGGTGTTTGGTGGGCTGTTCCCCTGCTGTGCCCCACAATGCACTGCACTCTGACAGTGCCTTGTGATTGGCTAAAGCCATGTGTGTCCATGGACACACTTAGCCCTGCCCCTGCTCCCTCCTCACTGGCTGTGATTGACAGCAGCCAGTGGCTCCTGCTTTTGTCTTTGAGCCAATGAATGGGGAGAGAGCGGAGAGAGTCTCTGCTCTCATGCATAGGGCTGGATCAAGATCGGACAGATAAGTATGGGGGGGGGGGGCTGGGGGGGGAGTTGGATGCAGAAGATTTTGTACTTTAATACATTAATATAAAAAACCTTCAGCCCTGAGAACCACTTTAGGCCAGTTAGGCCCCTTCCACATGGGCACGTTGGTGTGTTAAATGCAGATGGTTGGTGTGCATTTTGAAATGCACCTCAGCTGCTTGTCAAAACCCAGCAATGGCCACTGAATGGTCCCAACCACATCGACGTGGCTGTGCCACTGGGCTTGGAAGCGGGGGGAAAAAAAAAGAGCGCTTGTCGTGTTTGGCAAGTGATTTTGCCTGTCAACGTGCCCAATAGAAGTGACTGAGGTGATGCCACAACCACGGTGCAACCGGATCTATTAGACATGGTTCCAGCATAGGGAAAAGGGATTTCAAACAGGCTTGCCGGAGGCCACGCGATCCACTGCGGATAGTCGGCAGCGATGCCCATATCAGCCACATAATCACCCACATAATCACCCACATTCACCCACATAATCACCCACAGATCGCATATGTACAGCAACACAGAGGGTGGGATTTAATGCCCACACACCACACATACCCTCACCAGCCACTTTATTAGGTCCACCTTGCTACTGCCAAGAAAACCTCCCTCACACCATTCCACCATCACTACCAGCCTGAACCATGGATACAAGGCAGGATGGATCCCCCACACCATGACACCACCACCACCAACCTGAACCATGGATACAAGGCAGGATGGATCCCCCACACCATGACACCACCACCACCAGCCTGAACCTTTGATACAAGGCAGGATGGATCCCCCACACCATGACACCACCACCACCAACCTGAACCATGGATACAAGGCAGGATGGATCCCCCACACCATGACACCACCACCACCAGCCTGAACCTTTGATACAAGGCAGGATGGATCCCTCACACCATGACACCACCACCACCAGCCTGAACCTTTGATACAAGGCAGGATGGATCCCCCACACCATGACACCACCACCACCAGCCTGGACCATGGATACAAGGCAGGATAGATCCACCACACCATGACACCACCACCACCAACCTGAACCATGGATACAAGGCAGGATGGATCCACCACACCATGACACCACCAGCCTGAACCGTGGATACAAGGCAGGATGGATCCACCACACCATGACACCACCACCAGCCTGAACCATTGATACAAGGCAGGATGGATCCCCCACACCATGACACCACCACCAGCCTGAACCGTGGATACAAGACAGGATGGATCCACCACACCATGACACCACCAGCCTGAACCATTAATACAAGGCAGGATGGATCCCCCACACCATGACACCACCACCAGCCTGAACCGTTGATACAAGGCAGGATGGATCCCCCACACCATGACACCACCACCAGCCTGAACCATTGATACAAGGCAGGATGGATCCACCACACCATGACACCACCACCAGCCTGAACCGTTGATACAAGGCAGGATGGATCCACCACACCATGACACCACCACCAGCCTGAACCATTGATACAAGGCAGGATGGATCCCCCACACCATGACACCACCACCAGCCTGAACCATTGATACAAGGCAGGATGGATCCACCACACCAGGACACCACCAGCCTGAAGCATTGATACAAGGCAGGATGGATCCACCACACCATGACACCACCAGCCTGAACCGTTGATACAAGGCAGGATGGATCCATGCTTTCATGTTGTTTACACCCAATTCTGACCCTTCCATCTGAATGTTGCAGCTGAAATCCAGACTCATCAGACCAGACAACGTTTTTCCAATCTATTCTCCAATTTTGGTGATCCTGTGTGAATTGTAGCCTCTGTTTCCTGTTCTTAGCTGACAGGAGTGACACCCGGTGTGGTCTTCTGCTGCTGTAGCCCATCTGCTTCAAGGTTGAACATGTTGTGCATTCAGAGATGGTATTCTGTATACCTTGGATGTAACGAGGGGTTATTGGAGTTACTGTTGCCTTTCTATCATCTGGAACCAGTCTGCCCATTCTCCTCTGACCTCTGACCCCAACAAGGCATTATCCTCCACACAACTGCACCTCACTGGATACCCTAGAGATGGTTGTGCGTGAAAATCCCAGGAGATCAGCAGTTTTTGAAATATTCAGACCAGTCCGTCTGGCACCAACAACCATTCCACGTTCAAAGCCTCTTAAATCCCCTTTCTTCCCCATTCTGATGCTCGGTTTAAACTTCAGCAAGTCGTCTTCACCACGTCTAGATGCCTAAATGCATTGAGTTGCTGCCATGTGATTGACTGATTAGCAATTTGTATTACCAAGGCATTGAGCTGGTGGACCTAATAAAGTGGCCGGCGAGTGTATGGCCGGCCGTACATGGGTGGAAAATCAACTGATTTTTTGTTCAAACACTTGACCTAAGAATAATCGGCCGATTTTCGCTCTGTTAGTGGGGTCAATGGCACCGGCCGATTTTCGGGGTTCCTCTCCTTTAGGGTGATCGAAAATTCGTGAAAAACAACCGATTTTCGACTCAATGATGGTCAAATCGTACGATCGTTTTTCCTGAAAAGAATATGCGCCGTGAGCCGTGACCTGGAAGGAACAGAAGTTTCGCCTGTTATATGGGGTGAACTTTATGACTCGGTCGGCCGATTTTCGAAATCATTGATGGCGCCATCAGATTACCGAGTGAGCGACGTTTCTGATTTTCGGACGAAAAATCATTCAGAATTCGAACCGTGTGTGGCCTGCATTAGTGTCCACAGGTGGCAGAGCTTTCTCACTCCCTGCACCCTTCCAGAACATTGACTGAGCTGTCATAGACAGCCCTCGGTCTCGGCTAATGAGCGGCAGCCGGGTCATGTGACCATTCTGACAGCCGTCAGTCGATCCTTCCCACTCCCTGGCGCAGAGACCCCATTAAAGAGACCCCGTGGCTGGGTGGGAAGGGGTTAAAACAAAATCATACACCACATGTAGCAACGTAAGATCATAAACAAAGTATCAGAAGAAAGAACATAAAAAGAGGAACTGCAAATGATGGTGTAATTGTACAGGAAACATGTGAGCGGAGGCTGCAGTCCCACTCAGAAGCACTGTGAAAAACCTACTGAGTTTGGCTGCCAGAGGTTTGCTGACACTCAGACTAAATTCGTCTGGTATGGCCTGAAAATTCAATTCGTTGTTCCCGCAGCAGGAATCTTGGTGCTAGTTATGGCACGAAAACATTTTGGCATTAATACTTTTCATTGTATGCACCATCCACGCATCACTGTACGCACCATCCACGCATCACTGTACGCATCATCCATCCACGTATCACTGTACGCACCATCCACGCATCACTGTACGCACCATCCACGCATCACTGTACGCACCATCCACGCATCACTGTACGCACCATCCACGCATCACTGTACGCACCATCCACGCATCACTGTACGCACCATACACGTATCACTGTACGCATCATCCACGCATCACTGTACGCACCATCCACGCATCACTGTACGCACCATCCACGTATCATTGTACGCACCATCCACGCATCACTGTACGCACCATCCACGTATCACTGTACGCACCATACACGTATCACTGTACGCATCATCCATCCACGTATCACTGTACGCACCATCCACGCATCACTGTACGCACGATCCACGCATCACTGTACGCACCATCCACGTATCACTGTACGCACCATCCACGTATCACTGTACGCACCATCCACGCATCACTGTACGCACCATACACGTATCACTGTACGCACCATCCACGCATCATTGTACGCACCATCCACGCATCATTGTACGCACCATCCACGCATCACTGTACGCACCATCCACGCATCATTGTACGCACCATCCACGCATCACTGTACGCACCATCCACGCATCACTGTACGCACCATCCACGTATCATTGTACGCACCATACACGTATCACTGTACGCATCATCCATCCACGTATCACTGTACGCACCATCCACGCATCACTGTAGCACCATACACGTATCACTGTACGCATCATCCATCCACGTATCACTGTACGCACCATCCACGCATCATTGTACGCACCATCCACGCATCACTGTACGCACCATCCACGTATCATTGTACGCACCATCCACGCATCATTGTACGCACCATCCACGCATCACTGTACACACCATACATGTATCACTGTACGCATCATCCATCCACGTATCACTGTACGCATCATCCATCCACGTATCACTGTACGCACCATCCACGTATCACTGTACGCACCATCCACGCATCACTGTACGCACCATACACGTATCACTGTACGCATCATCCATCCACGTATCACTGTACGCATCATCCATCCACGTATCACTGTACGCACCATCCACGTATCACTGTACGCACCATCCACGCATCACTGTACGCACCATACACGTATCACTGTACGCATCATCCATCCACGTATCACTGTACGCACCATCCACGTATCACTGTACGCATCATCCACGTATCACTGTACGCACCATCCACGTATCATTGTATGCATCATCCACGTATCACTGTACGCACCATCCACGTATCACTGTACGCACCATCCACGTATCATTGTACGCATCATCCACGTATCACTGTACGCACCATCCACGTATCATTGTACGCACCATCCACGTATCATTGTACGCGCCACCCACGTATCATTGTATGCGCCATCCACGTATCACTGTATGCGCCACCCACGTATCATTGTATGCGCCATCCACGTATCATTGTATGCACCATCCACCCATCATTGTATGCGCCATCCACGTATCATTGTATGCACCATCCACGTATCATTGTATGCACCATCCACCCATCATTGTATGCGCCACCCAGGTATCATTGTATGCGCCATCCACGTATCACTGTATGCGCCATCCACGCATCATTGTATGCGCCACCCACGTATCACTGTACGCACCATCCACGCATCACTGTACGCACCATCCACGTATCACTGTACGCACCATCCACGCATCACTGTACGCACCACCCACGCATCACTGTACGCACCACCCACGCATCAATGTACGCACCACCCACGCATCAATGTACGCACCACCCACGCATCACTGTGCGCACCACCCACGTATCACTGTACGCACCACCCACGCATCACTGTACGCACCACCCACGCATCACTGTGCGCACCATCCACGTATCACTGTACGCACCACCCACGCATCACTGTACGCACCACCCACGCATCACTGTGCGCACCATCCACGTATCATTGTACGCACCACCCACGCATCACTGTACGCACCATCCACGTATCATTGTACGCACCATCCACGTATCATTGTACGCACCATCCACATATCATTGTACGCACCATCCACGCATCATTGTACGCACCATCCACGCATCATTGTATGCACCTTCCACGCATCATTGTATGCACCATCCACGTATGACTGTACGCACCATCCACGTATCACTGTATGCATCATCCACGTATCATTGTAAGCACCATCCACGTATCACTGTATGCATCATCCACGCATCATTGTACGCACCATCCACGTATCACTGTATGCATCATCCACGTATCATTGTACGCACCATCCACGTATCACTGTATGCATCATCCACGTATCATTATACGCACCATCCACGTATCACTGTATGCATCATCCACGTATCATTGTACGCACCATCCACGCATCATTGTATGCACCATCCACACATCATTGTATGCACCATCCACGTATGACTGTACGCACCACCCACGTATCACTGTATGCATCATCCACGTATCATTGTATGCACCATCCACGTATGACTGTACGCACCATCCACGTATCACTGTATGCATCATCCACGTATCATTGTACGCACCACCCACGCATCACTGTACGCACCATCCACGTATCATTGTACGCACCATCCACGTATCACTGTATGCATCATCCACGTATCATTGTACGCACCATCCACGTATCACCATCAGACCAGGAAATGAATTTATCAGTTAATACGCCAAAATGCTGAACAGTCACCTGCCGACCCCAACCTACAGTAGAGACACAGCAACTAAACAACAGTTAGCTCCATGTACTGTGTATCATAAACAACTGCCATTTTATTCAGTAAAATCTTTCTACAGGGATGGCTGCATGGCATTTCTCATGACAGGTTTCCTGACGGTGACAACAGTATATGAAGGGTCCACCGGGTAGTCCTAGAACAGTGACAACTCCCCTTAAAGAGGATTCCCCCCCCTTCCTGACCAGACCATTTTTTGCGTTACGGCGCTGCGTTACAATTGTGCGGTTGTGCAACGCTGCACCCAAATTAAATTACGTCTTTTTTTCCCCACAGATACAGCTTTCTTTCGGTGGTATTTGATCGCCTGTGCGGATTTTATTTTTGCGCTATAAAAAAAAAAAAAAAAGCGACAATTTTGAGAAAAAAAACATTTTTGACTTTTTGCTATTAAACGTGTCCAGTAAAATCTTTTTAAAAAGTCTAATTTTTTCATAAATTTCGACCAAAATTTCTCCCGCTCCGTGTCTTCGCTAAAAAAAAAATCCCAATACGTGTAAATTAATTGGTTTACGTGAAAGTTACAGCGTCTACAAATGGCGGGATAGATACTGGGGATTGTTTTTTACTAATAATGATGGCAATCAGCGACTTATAGCGGGACTGCGGCGGGCATTCTGACACGGGGGGGGGGGAAACCTGACTTGGTGTCACTGACGGCTATGCTGAGCCATACAAAGCAGTGTGTAGGAGCTGACAGGGGAGAGATCTGTGTTGTTTATACGCAGGCCTCCCTCCCCCCCCCCCCCCGTCGGAGGTACTCAGTGATAATGGCCACCTCCCTTGTCTCCGCCCTCTATCCACCTCCGAGCACCGTCCCTTGTCTCCACCCCCTATCCACCTCCGAGCACCGTCCCTTGTCTCCATCCCCTATCCACCTCCAAGCACCGTCCCTTCTCTCCACCCCCCATCAACCTCCAAGCACCGTCCCTTGTCTCCACCCCCTATCCACCTCCGAGCACCGTCCCTTGTCTCCACCCCCTATCCACCTCCAAGCACCGTCCCTTGTCTCCACCCCCTATCCACCTCCGAGCACCGTCCCTTGTCTCCACCCCCTATCCACCTCCAAGCACCGTCCCTTGTCTCCACCCCCTATCCACCTCCGAGCACCGTCCCTTCTCTCCACCCCCCATCAACCTCCACGCACCGTCCCTTCTCTCCACCCCCCATCAACCTCCACGCACCGTCCCTTCTCTCCACCCCCTATCCACCTCCAAGCACCGTCCCTTCTCTCCACCCCCTATCCACCTCCAAGCACCGTCCCTTCTCTCCACCCCCTATCCACCTCCAAGCACCGTCCCTTCTCTCCACCCCCTATCCACCTCCAAGCACCGTCCCTTCTCTCCACCCCCTATCCACCTCCGAGCACCGTCCCTTCTCTCCACCCCCTATCCACCTCCGAGCACCGTCCCTTCTCTCCACCCCCTATCCACCTCCGAGCACCGTCCCTTGTCTCCACCCCCTATCCACCTCCGAGCACCGTCCCTTCTCTCCACCCCCTATCCACCTCCAAGCACCGTCCCTTCTCTCCACCCCCTATCCACCTCCAAGCACCGTCCCTTCTCTCCACCCCCTATCCACCTCCAAGCACCGTCCCTTCTCTCCACCCCCTATCCACCTCCAAGCACCGTCCCTTCTCTCCGTCCCCTATCCACCTTAGAGTACGTCCCTTGTCTCCTCCCCCGATCCACCTCTGAACATCGTCCCTTGTCTCCTCCCCCTATCCACCTCCGAGCACCGTCCCTTGTCTCCGCCCCCTATCCACCTCCGATCACAGTCCCTTGTCTCTGCCCCCTATCCACCTCCTTGTTCTGTCCCTTGTCTCCACCCCCTATCCACCTTCGAGATCAGTAGATTCCCCCAGCAAAAATAGATCCTGCACCAGAAACAATAGATATCTTCAAGCTCCATCCTTTGCCTCCACCCGCTATCCACCTCCAAGCACCATCCCTTGTCTCCGCCCCCTATCCACCTTCGAGATCAGTAGATCCCCCAGCAAAAATAGATCCTGCACCAGAAACAATAGATATCTCCAGCAACAATACAGATCTCAGCAGGAAGAAACAATAGACCCCCCCAGCAGCAGTAGATCCCCCCCCCCCCCCAGCAACAACAGAACCCCTAGCCAGTGCTGGTACAAGTTCATCTAGAGCCCAGGGCAGACATGCCAAATTGTGACCCCCCCCACAAGATGTATGAACATTATGTGTCAGCAAAAATTTCCTCCCCCCTAAAAAAGAAGTCGAGCACTTATCTGCATGCTTACCCCCCAAGTGTAAATCCATCTTCCCAGGACAAATTCACCCCCCTGCTAAAATCCCCTCTCCCAGCATAAATCTTTGATCCTAATCCCCCCCGGACCATGCGGTTCGGCGTGGGATGAGGGTGACATTAGCGCAGAGGGCGGTTCAGCGTGGGATGAGGGTGACATTAGCGCAGGGGGCGGATCGGCGTGGGATGAGGGTGACATTAGCGCAGGGGGCGGTTCAGCATGGGATGAGGGTGACATTAGTGCAGGGGGCGGATCGGCGTGGGATGAGGGTGACATTAGCGCAGGGGGCGGATCGGCGTGGGATGAGGGTGACATTAGCGCAGGGGGCGGTTCAGCATGGGATGAGGGTGGCATTAGCGCAGTTCGGCGTGGGATGAGGGTGACATTAGCGCAGGGGGTGGTTCAGCGTAGGATGAGGGTGGCATTAGCGCAGTTCGGCGTGGGATGAGGGTGACATTAGCACAGGGGGCGGTTCGGCGTAGGATGAGGGTGGCATTAGCGCAGAGGGCAGTTCGGCGTGGGATGAGGGTGACATTAGCGCAGAGGGCGGTTCGGCGTGGGATGAGGGTGACATTAGCGCAGAGGGCGGTTCGGCGTAGGATGAGGGTGGCATTAGCGCAGTTAGGCATGGGATGAGGGTGACATTAGCGCAGGGGGCGGTTTGGCGTAGGATGAGGGTGGCATTAGCGCAGGGGGCGGTTCGGCGTGGGATGAGGGTTACATTAGCGCAGGGAGCGGTTCGGCGTGGGATGAGGGTGACATTAGCGCAGAGGGCGGTTCGGCGTGGGATGAGGGTGACATTAGCGCAGGGGGCGGTTCGGCGTGGGATGAGGGTGACATTAGCGCAGGGGGCGGATCGGCGTGGGATGAGGGTGACATTAGCGCAGGGGGCGGTTCGGCATGGGATGAGGGTGACATTAGCGCAGAGGGCGGTTTGGCGTGGGATGAGGGTGACATTAGCGCAGTTCAGCGTGGGATGAGGATGACATTAGCGCAGAGGGCGGATCGGCGTGGGAGTAGGGTGACATTAGCGCAGGGGGCGGTTCGGCGTGGGATGAGGGTGACATTAGCGCAGGGGGCAGTTCGGCGTGGGATGAGGGTGACATTAGTGCAGAGGGTGGTTCGGCGTGGGATGAGGGTGACATTAGCGCAGGGGGCGGTTCGGCGTGGGATGAGGGTGACATTAGCGCAGAGGGCGGTTCGGCGTGGGATGAGGGTGACATTAGCGCAGGGGGCGGTTCGGCGTGGGATGAGGGTGACATTAGCGCAGGGGGCGGTTCGGCGTGGGATGAGGGTGACATTAGCACAGGGGGCGGTTCGGCGTGGGATGAGGGTGACATTAGCGCAGGGGGCGGTTCGGCGTGGGATGAGGGTGACATTAGCGCAGGGGGCGGTTCGGCGTGGGATGAGGGTGACATTAGCACAGGTGGCGGTTCGGCGTGGGATGAGGGTGACATTAGCGCAGGGGGCGGTTCGGTGAGGGTGACATTAGCGCAGGGGTCGGTTCTGCATGGGATGACGGTGACATTAGCGCAGGGGGCGGTTCGGTGAGGGTGACATTAGCGCAGAGCGCGAATCGGCGTGGGATGAGGGTGACATTAGCGCAGGGGGCGGTTCGGCGTGGGACGAGGGTGACATTAGCGCAGGGGGCGGTTTGGCGTGGGATGAGGGTGACATTAGCACAGGGGGCGGTTCGGCGTGGGATGAGGGTGACATTAGCGCACGGTGCGGTTCGGCGTGGGATGAGGGTGACATTAGCGCAGGGGGCGGTTCGGCGTGGGATGAGGGTGACATTAGCGCAGGGGGCGGTTCGGCGTGGGATGAGGGTAACATTAGCGCAGGGGGCGGTTCGGCGTGGGATGAGGGTGACATTAGCGCAGGGGGCGGTTCTGCGCGTATTTCTGGCGGTTCGTCCGACGCGCGGGAAGGTTATATATAGAAGGTGAGTCTTGTCCAATGTCACGAACATTTCAGGGGACAAAATGTCCCAAACGGGCGCCGGTTCTGGGAATTGGGAACAGATATCGGGTCACCTTCGCACACGACAGGCCCCGGGGGGGGGGGGGGGGGGGGGGCGGTGATTGATGGCGGGTTATAGATAGAACGTTCCGCTGCCCCCCCCCATTGTACCGCGCTCTGCCCCCCCCCCATTGTACCACGCCCCGCTCTGTGCCTGGCAGCACCAGACGTCCTGTGACTCTGCTATCCAACGCTGGAGCGTGGCCCTATTGTCGGGTAACAATGTATCAGTGTGCGGAGATGAGGACATGATAGTCTCTATAGCGGCCCAGCTGCAGGAAATACAGGAACTGTTATTAATCAGAACACAGATCCGTCCGCACAGCAGATGGTGAGGGGGGGGGACGGGGGACAGGTGCTCGCCCCGACACCCGGGAACCATCACACCCCCCGCAGTTGTCACCGCCAGGACTTTGTTACTTTGGCCTTTCATTTCCCTTTCCCGGTTCCCCCTCTCCACTCCTTAAACTTCAAATAAAACCTGTTTTTTGAATACATGCCTTAGTCACTGGGTCTCTGTGCTTCTCTATGCAATGCAGGCAGGTCGTAGCTGGTGGGAGGGGCTGGCAGGGGGCTGTACGTAGCTACCTGAACACAGCACAGCACCCCGCCACAGTGCTCCTTTAGCCCTGATACAAGCAGCAGGCGGGCTCTTGGGAGGAGTTGTCCAAATATTAAAATGCTATGATAGGTGGGTGTCAGTCTGGAGGCGTTCCTAGGCAACCTGAGGGCTTCACACACCTGAGATACTCCGCGGCTGAAAGAACTCATATCCAATGGAAGATATACAGTGAAGGAAATGTGTATTTGCTCCCGGCTGATGGTGAATGTTCGCCCCTCACACAGAAATGATCGGTCTAACAATGGAATGTTCGCCCCTCACACAGAAATGATCGGTCTAACAATGGAATGTTCGCCCCTCACACAGAAATGATCGGTCTAACAATGGAATGTTCGCCCCTCACACAGAAATGATCGGTCTAACAATCGAATGTTCGCCCCTCACACAGAAACGATCGGTCTAACAATGGAATGTTCGTCCCTCACACAGAAATGATCGGTCTAACAATGGAATGTTCGCCCCTCACACAGAAATGATCGGTCTAACAATGGAATGTTCACCCCTCACACAGAAATGATCGGTCTAACAATGGAATGTTCACCCCTCACACAGAAATGATCGGTCTAACAATGGAATGTTCGCCCCTCACACAGAAACGATCGATCTAACAATGGAATGTTCGGTGTAACACTGAGAGACAGAATACAACAACAAATTCAGCAGAAATGCGTCTAACAAATGATGACGGATCTGCATGTTCATGAGGGAAAGAAGGATTTGATCCCCTATCATTCAGCAGGATTTCTGGCTCCCAGGTGTCTCTCATACAGGTAACAAGCTGAGATTAGAAGCAGTCTCTTAAAAGGAGTGCTGCTAATCTCATTGTGTTACCTGTATAAAAGACACCTGTCCACAGGAGCCATCAAACCATCAGATTCCAAACTCTCCACCATGGCAAAGACCAAAGAGCTGTCCAAGGATGTCAGGGACAAGATGGTAGACCTACACAAGGCTGGACTGGGCTAACAAACTATGGCCAAGCAGCTTGGTGAGAAGGTGACAACAGTTGGTGCAATCATTCACAAATGGAAGAAACACAAAACAAGTGTCAGTCTCCCTAGGTCTGGTGCACCATGCAAGATCTCACCTCGTGGAGTGTCAATGACCATGAGAACAGTGAGGAATCATCCCAGAACTACACGTGAGGATCTTGTCAATGATCTCCAGGCAGCTGGGACCACAGTCACCAAGAAAACAATTGGTAACACACTACGCCAACAAGGACTGAAATCCTGCAGTGCCCGCACGGTCCCTCTGCTCAAGAAAGCCCATGTCCAGCCCGTCTGAAGTCTGCCACTGAACATCTGAATGATGCCGAGGAGGACTGGTGGGAAGTGTTGTGGTCAGAGGAGACCAAAATCCAGCTCTTTGGCATCAACTCAACTCGCCGTGTTTGGAGGAGGAGGAATGCTGCCTATGACCCCAAGAACACCATCCCAACTGTGAAACATGGTGGTGGAAACATTCTGTTTTGGGGGTGTTTTTCTGCTAAGGGGACAGGACAACTGCACCGCATCAAAGGGACGATGGACAGGGCAATGTACCCTCAAATCTTGGGGGAGAACCTTCTTCCCTCAGCCAGGGCATTGAAAATGGGTGGTGGATGGGTGTTCCAGCATGACAATGACCCAAAACACACGGCCAAGGCAACAAAGGAGCGGCTCAAGAAGAGGCACATTAAGGTCCTGGAGTGGCCTAGCCAGTCTCCACACCTTCATCCGATGGAAAATCTGTGGAGGGAGCCGAAAGTTCGAGTTGCCAAACGTCAGCCATCAAACCTTAATGACTTGGAGAGGATCTGCCAAGAGGAGTGGGCCAAAATCCCTCCTGAGATGTGTGCGAACCTGGGGGCCAACTCCAGGAAACGTCTGACCTCTGTGATTGCCAACAAGGGATTTGCCACCAGGTACTAAATCATGTTTTGTGAAGGGGATCAAATCCTTCTTTCCCTCATGAACATGCAGATCCGTCATCATTTGTTAGACGCATTTCTGCTGAATTTGTTGTTGTATTCTGTCTCTCAGTGTTACACCGAACATTCCATTGTTAGACCGATCATTTCTGTGTGAGGGGCGAACATTCCATTGTTAGACCGATCGTTTCTGTGTGAGGGGCGAACATTCCATTGTTAGACCGATCGTTTCTGTGTGAGGGGCGAACATTCCATTGTTAGACCGATCATTTCTGTGTGAGGGGCGAACATTCCATTGTTAGACCGATCATTTCTGTGTGAGGGGCGAACATTCAGCATCAGCCGGGGAGCAAATACACATTTCCTTCACTGTGTACACACTTTTAGTGTACAGTCCCTAAACATTCAGTCCATCCCAGTCCCTGTACATTGTATCGTCTCCCAGTCCCTGTACATTGTATCGTCTCCCAGTCCCTGTACATTGTATCGTCTCCCAGTCCCTGTACATTGTATCGTCTCCCAGTCCCTGTACATTGTATCGTCTCCCAGTCCCTGTACATTTTTCCTATCTCTGAGTCCTGATGAAGGGGGGGAGGGGACACGTTGGATCTTTGATAAAGTCTTCTATTTGACCTTCCATGGGACGACATTTCTCTCTGGACGATCGTCTCGTCTTTTCTCTCTTCATTCTCGGATCCCCGAATCTCCATTGTACGATCTCTATACATTAATATTGATTTACAGCCCCTCCCCCCTCCGCCATGACCTCCCTGGACGCAGCACGTGATCCTTCGCGGACAATCACGCGCTTCGCATCGACCCCACGCGCCTCCATTCACGAGTTATCGCTGGAAATAGCAGAAGTTCGGCCTATTTATAGACAGAGAAACGCCAGATTAACGTCCAGCAAAGTCGGCGCCGTGCAGAGGACGCGTCACGTGACCGCGTGACAACATTCATCGTATGCATCATTGTGTCCCCCCGCCTGGAGGGGGGTTCATGGAATGGCCACAATGCAGGACGCCGCCCACAGCGACGGATTGATTTCACACGGGATGTAAAGAGGACCTGTCATTACCATCCACACGACACACACAGGGCGTGCCTTCAGCGTCAGCCAATCACACGGCTAGGCGGGATACAACGCTTTTCTTGTCAGGAAAAACATCTCATAGAAGACAAAGTGACGCAACAAACCCCACCGAGAAATGTGACCCCCCCCCCCGATACCCCACATAATAAATCACCGTCCAAATATCTCGATCACTGGGCTAAAACGCAGCTGAACGCACCTCGGAATCTTTACCTGCATCTATATACATTCACAAATTATTATTATTTATTAGATTAATAATAAAATAATAAAAATTATATAAAATATAACATTTAAAATTTTTTAAATAATTAAAGGATGATTATTATTTTAAAAATAAGTGCCAGTAAGGATTAGGACTAAAAATGTTATTATTAATAATAATAATAATAATAATATTAATAAAAAAATAATATTAGATTCATAATAAAAAAAAAATAATAATAATCATTATTATATAAAATATAACATTTAAAATTTTTAAATAATTAAAAGATTATTGTTTTAAAAATAAGTGCCAGTAAGAATGTTGTTATTCTTATTATTATTAGATTAATACAAATAATAATAATAAAAATTATATAAAATAAAACATTTAACATTTTTAAATAATTAAAAGATGATTATTATTTTAAAAATAAGTGCCAGTAAGGATTAGGACTAAAAATGTTATTATTATTAATAATAAAAAAATAATATTAGAATCATAATAAAAAAATAATAAAATAATCATTAGTATAAAAAATATAACATTTAAAATTTTTAAATAATTAAAAGATTATTGTTTTAAAAATAAGTGCCAGTAAGAATGTTGTTATTATTATTAGATTAATACAAATAATAATAATAAAAATTATATAAAATAAAACATTTAACATTTTTAAATAATTAAAAGATGATTATTATTTTAAAAATAAGTGCCAGTAAGGATTAGGACTAAAAATGTTATTATTATTAATAATAAAAAAATAATATTAGATTCATAATAAAAAAAATAATAAAATAATCATTAGTATAAAAAATATAACATTTAAAATTTTTAAATAATTAAAAGATTATTGTTTTAAAAATAAGTGCCAGTAAGAATGTTGTTATTCTTATTATTATTAGATTAATACAAATAATAATAATAATAATAATAATTATTATATAAAATATAACATTTAAAATGTTTAAATAATTAAAAGATGATTATTATTTTAAAAATAAGTGGCAGTAAGAATTAGGACTAAAAATGTTATTATTATTAATAATAAAAAAATAATATTAGATTCATAATAAAAAAATAATAAAATAATCATTAGTATAAAAAATATAACATTTAAAATTTTTAAATAATTAAAAGATTATTATTTTAAAAATAAGTGCCAGTAAGAATGTTGTTATTCTTATTATTATTAGATTAATACAAATAATAATAATAATAATAAAAATTATATAAAATAAAACATTTAACATTTTTAAATAATTAAAAGATGAGTATTATTTTAAAAATAAGTGCCAGTAAGGATTAGGACTAAAAATGTTATTATTATTAATAATAAAAAAATAATATTAGATTCATAATAAAAAAATAATAAAATAATCATTAGTATAAAAAATATAACATTTAAAATTTTTAAATAATTAAAAGATTATTATTTTAAAAATAAGTGCCAGTAAGAATGTTGTTATTCTTATTATTATTAGATTAATACAAATAATAATAATAATAATAATAAAAATTATATAAAATAAAACATTTAACATTTTTAAATAATTAAAAGATGATTATTATTTTAAAAATAAGTGCCAGTAAGGATTAGGACTAAAAATGTTATTATTATTAATAATAAAAAAATAATATTAGATTCATAATAAAAAAATTATAAAATAACCATTAGTATAAAAAATATAACATTTAAAATTTTTAAATAATTAAAAGATTATTATTTTAAAAATAAGTGCCAGTAAGAATGTTGTTATTCTTATTATTATTAGATTAATACAAATAATAATAATAATAATAATAATAATAATTATTATATAAAATATAACATTTAAAATGTTTAAATAATTAAAAGATGATTATTATTTTAAAAATAAGTGGCAGTAAGAATTAGGACTGAAAATGTTATTATTATATTATTATATTAATACAAATAATAATAATAATAATAATAATAATAATAAAACGTATAAAAAATATAACATTTTAAATCTTTACATAATTAAAAAATGATTGTTATTTTAAAAATAAGTGCCAGTAAAAATGAAGCCTAATAATAATAGTAAAAAATAATAATAATATTAATATTAATACAAATTTCAAATATAAAATTTCATATAATTAAAAAAAATTTATTTTAAAAATAATAAATGTAAATTTGACAGTGCTAGTAAGAATTAGGTCTAATAATAATTAATATCAAATTTAAACTTTTATATAAATAATAATGATTTTAAAAATAACCAATGTAAATTTGACAGTGAGGACTACAGTTAAAAAATGTAAATGATAAAATATGAAATATAATAATACGTAATAGTAATAATCATCACGTAAAATATTATTTGATAATAAAATAATAATGTTACTGCTAAAAATACTATTGTAGGTTTAACAGTGCCATCAAGAATGAGGCCTAAATCTGCTACTACTGCTGCTGCTAATAATAGTAATAATACTAAATATAACATATATTAACAAACTAATAATATAATAAGAAGAAATAATAATAATATAACAAAATAATAATAATAATACATGAAGGTTTGACAGTGCCAGAAAAAAATGTGGCCTAATTATAATACTACTAATAATAAAATATATATTAAAAAAATACTAAGACAAGTAGGTTCACAGTGCCAGGAAGAATGAGGCCGACTATTACTACTAATAATATAAATTTTAATATAAAAAACAAAATAATAATATTATTAATAATGAGTGAAGACGGTGCCAATAGGAAGGGGGGCTAATAATAACAATATGATTGACAATAATTAGAAGAAGAATATATAATATAGTATAATAACAAAAAAATTTAAAAAATTAATAATATAAAAAATAATATATATTAACAAAATATTAATAATAGCCATCATCATCATCATGTAGGTTTGAGAGCGCCAGTAATAATAAAGCCTAAGATAAGGCGCAAATTAATGCGCTAAAAAAAGTGTAACAAAAAGTGCAATAATTTGCCCCTTACCTTATACACTTGTCACTTTCTCATCATTTTTAGTATTTAGCGCTGAATTTTATGTTACTAGTTTATTTGAGGATACCGGGGTTCAGCCTTTATACTAGCAGCTGATTTGAATCAAGCGTCACTTGCTACATATTTTAAATAATAAGGCCTGATAATAATAATAATGATATCGATATAAAATACAATACCAAAATAATAATAATAATGATATAAAATACAATACCAAAATAATAATAATAATTGGTTTGACAGTGCCAATAAGAATGAGGAATAATAATAATAATACTAATAATAATGATATAAAATACCAAAATAAAAATACTAATAATAATGATATAAAATACCAAAATAAAAATAATAATAATGATATAAAATACCAAAATAAAAATAATAATAATACTAATAATAATGATATAAAATAAAATACCAAAATAATAATATTAACAATTGGTCTGGCAGTGCCAATAAGAACGAGGAATAATAATAATAATATTAAAAAATTTAAAATAAAATCTATAAACTGTAATCTTCTGGGCAGCTCATTGATGAAGTGGTGGGTGTGGTGACTGTGGTGGGTGTGGTGACTGTGGGTGTGGTGACTGTGGTGGGTGTGGTGACTGTGGGTGTGGTGACTGTGGTGGGCGGAGTGACTGTGGGTGTGGTGACTGTGGTGACTGTGGGCGGAGTGACTGTGGGTGTGGTGACTGTAGTGGGTGTGGTGACTGTGGGCGGAGTGACTGTGGGTGTGGTGACTGTGGTGGGTGTGGTGACTGTGGGCGGAGTGACTGTGGGTGTGGTGACTGTGGGTGTGGTGACTGTGGTGGGTGTGGTGACTGTGGGTGTGGTGACTGTGGTGGGTGTGGTGACTGTGGGGACTGTGGGCGTGGTGACTGTGGGTGTGGTGACTGTGGTGGGTGTGGTGACTGTGGGCGGAGTGACTGTGGGTGTGGTGACTGTGGTGGGTGTGGTGACTGTGGGCGGAGTGACTGTGGGTGTGGTGACTGTGGGCGGAGTGACTGTGGGCAGAGTGACTGTGGGTGTGGTGAGTGTGGTGACTGTGGGTGTGGTGACTGTAGTGGGTGTGGTGACTGTGGTGGGTGTGGTGACTGTAGTGGGTGTGGTGACTGTAGTGGGTGTGGTGATGGTGGGTGTGGTGACTGTGGTGGGTGTGGTGACTGTGGGCGGAGTGACTGTGGGTGTGGTGACTGTGGTGGGTGTGGTGACTGTGGGCGGAGTGACTGTGGGTGTGGTGACTGTGGGTGTGGTGACTGTGGGCGGAGTGACTGTGGGTGTGGTGACTGTGGGCGGAGTGACTGTGGGTGTGGTGACTGTGGTGGGTGTGGTGACTGTGGGCGGAGTGACTGTGGGTGTGGTGACGGTGGGTGTGGTGACGGTGGGTGTGGTGACTGTGGGCGGAGTCTCAGGGTCTCTTTGCTCAGCGCTCCCTATAAATATACATTTTCCTTTTTTTTGTACAATTAGCCATCACACAATCCTCATCATTTCTGACAATATCACGTGACGCACAATTCAGAGAAAACACAATTTGCGGTCGCTGCGCTCGGGATGTGCGGGGGGGGCATGTGCGGAGCCCCCGGGGGGAGGGGGACTCTGCGGATGCGGCACTGGAGGGGTTAACCCGGCCGGGAGGAAGCGAGGAGCCAATATGCGGCATCGGGACCCCGGCCAAGCGAACGCACGTCGCCATGGCAACAGGCTCCAGCGATAGCGGCGCGTACAGGAGGCGGGTCCGGAGCCGCAGGAATGACTAACATGGAGGACGACACGTGTGTGCGCTTGTATACGCACAGCGACAGTCACGCGGCTCCAGGATGACTCCTCCCCCGCACAGGCACAGGATTGGCTGTACGGCATGAAGGGGTGGGAGCTAAAAATGCCTCTGGTGGGGGGGCCAGCAGAATCATGTGACCAGAGGCAGCCGTCCCTCTACACAGAAGAGGCACTGGGAAAGGCCTGCTGAATCAAGCTGGGGGGGGGGGCGCGTCCGATACCGCGCAGTATACGGGTCACAGACAACGCACGCCGAGGGCGCGTCCGATACCGCGCAGCATATGGGTCACACACAACGTACGCCGAGGGCGCGTCCGATACCGCGCAGTATACGGGTCACAGACAACGCACACCGAGGGCGCGTCCGATACCGCGCAGTATACGAGTCGCACGCAACGTACACCGAGGGCGCGTCCGATACCGCGCAGTATACGGGTCACAGACAACGTACGCCGAGGGCGCGTCCGATACCGTGCAGTATACGGGTCACACACAACGTACGCCGAGGGCGCGTCCGATACCGCGCAGTATACGGGTCACAGACAACGCACGCCGAGGGCGCGTCCGATACCGCGCAGTATACGGGTCACAGACAACGCACGCCGAGGGCGCGTCCGATACCACGCAGTATACGAGTCGCACGCAACGTACACCGAGGGCGCGTCCGATACCGCGCAGTATACGGGTCACAGACAACGCACGCCGAGGGCGCGTCCGATACCGCGCAGTATACGGGTCACAGACAACGCACGCCGAGGGCGCGTCCGATACCGCGCAGTATACGGGTCACAGACAACGCACGCCGAGGGCGCGTCCGATACCGCGCAGTATACGGGTCACACACAACGTACGCCGAGGGCGCGTCCGATACCGCGCAGCATACGGGTCACAGACAACGCACGCCGAGGGCGCGTCCGATACCGCGCAGTATACGGGTCACACACAACGCACGCCGAGGGCGCGTCCGATACCGCGCAGTATACGGGTCACAGACAACGCGTGCCGAGGGCGCGTCCGATACCGCGCAGTATACGGGTCACAGACAACGCACGCCAAGGGCGCGTCCGATACCGCGCAGTATACGGGTCACAGACAACGCGTGCCGAGGGCGCGTCCGATACCGCGCAGTATACGAGTCGCACGCAACGTACACCGAGGGCGCGTCCGATACCGCGCAGTATACGGGTCACAGACAACGCACGCCGAGGGCGCGTCCGATACCGCGCAGTATACGGGTCACAGACAACGTACGCCGAGGGCGCGTCCGATACCGCGCAGTATACGGGTCACAGACAACGCACGCCGAGGGTGCGTCCGATACCGCGCAGTATACGGGTCACAGACAACGTACGCCGAGGGCGCGTCCGATACCGCGCAGTATACGGGTCACACACAACGTACGCCGAGGGCGCGTCCGATACCGCGCAGCATACGGGTCACAGACAACGCACGCCGAGGGCGCGTCCGATACCGCGCAGTATACGGGTCACAGACAACGCACGCCGAGGGCGCGTCCGATACCGCGCAGTATACGGGTCACAGACAACGCACGCCGAGGGCGCGTCCGATACCGCGCAGTATACGGGTCACAGACAACGCACGCCGAGGGCGCGTCCAATACCGCGCAGTATACGGGTCACAGACAACGCACGCCGAGGGCGCGTCCGATACCGCGCAGTATACGAGTCGCACGCAACGTACACCGAGGGCGCGCGTCCGATACCGCGCAGTATACGGGTCACAGACAACGCACGCCGAGGGCGCGTCCGATACCGCGCAGTATACAGGTCACAGACAACGTACGCCGAGGGCGCGTCCTATACCGCGCAGCATACGGGTCACAGACAACGCACGCCGAGGGCGCGTCCGATACCGCGCAGCATACGGGTCACAGACAACGCACGCCGAGGGCGCGTCCGATACCGCGCAGTATACGGGTCACAGACAACGCACGCCGAGGGCGCGTCCGATACCGCGCAGTATACGGGTCACACACAACGTACGCCGAGGGCGCGTCCGATACCGCGCAGCATACGGGTCACAGACAACGCACGCCGAGGGCGCGTCCGATACCGCGCAGTATACGGGTCACACACAACGCACGCCGAGGGCGCGTCCGATACCGCGCAGTATACGAGTCGCACGCAACGTACACCGAGGGCGCGTCCGATACCGCGCAGTATACGGGTCACAGACAACGCACGCCGAGGGCGCGTCCGATACCGCGCAGTATACGGGTCACAGACAACGTACGCCGAGGGCGCGTCCGATACCGCGCAGTATACGGGTCACAGACAACGCACGCCGAGGGTGCGTCCGATACCGCGCAGTATACGGGTCACAGACAACGTACGCCGAGGGCGCGTCCGATACCGCGCAGTATACGAGTCGCACGCAACGTACGCCGAGGGCGCGTCCGATACCGCGCAGTATACGGGTCACACACAACGTACGCCGAGGGCGCGTCCGATACCGCGCAGTATACGGGTCACACACAACGTACGCCGAGGGCGCGTCCGATACCGCGCAGCATACGGGTCACAGACAACGCACGCCGAGGGCGCGTCCGATACCGCGCAGTATACGGGTCACAGACAACGCACGCCGAGGGCGCGTCCGATACCGCGCAGTATACGGGTCACAGACAACGCACGCCGAGGGCGCGTCCGATACCGCGCAGTATACGGGTCACAGACAACGCACGCCGAGGGCGCGTCCAATACCGCGCAGTATACGGGTCACAGACAACGCACGCCGAGGGCGCGTCCGATACCGCGCAGTATACGAGTCGCACGCAACGTACACCGAGGGCGCGCGTCCGATACCGCGCAGTATACGGGTCACAGACAACGCACGCCGAGGGCGCGTCCGATACCGCGCAGTATACAGGTCACAGACAACGTACGCCGAGGGCGCGTCCTATACCGCGCAGCATACGGGTCACAGACAACGCACGCCGAGGGCGCGTCCGATACCGCGCAGCATACGGGTCACAGACAACGCACGCCGAGGGCGCGTCCGATACCGCGCAGTATACGGGTCACACACAACGTACGCCGAGGGCGCGTCCGATACCGCGCAGTATACGAGTCGCACGCAACGTACGCCGAGGGCGCGTCCGATACCGCGCAGTATACGGGTCACACACAACGTACGCCGAGGGCGCGTCCGATACCGCGCAGTATACGAGTCGCACGCAACGTACGCCGAGGGCGCGTCCGATACCGCGCAGTATACGGGTCACACACAACGTACGCCGAGGGCGCGTCCGATACCGCGCAGTATACGGGTCACACACAACGTACGCCGAGGGCGCGTCCGATACCGCGCAGCATACGGGTCACAGACAACGCACGCCGAGGGCGCGTCCGATACCGCGCAGTATACGGGTCACAGACAACGCACGCCGAGGGCGCGTCCGATACCGCGCAGTATACGGGTCACAGACAACGCACGCCGAGGGCGCGTCCGATACCGCGCAGCATACGGGTCACAGACAACGCACGCCGAGGGCGCGTCCGATACCGCGCAGTATACGGGTCACACACAACGCACGCCGAGGGCGCGTCCGATACCGCGCAGTATACGAGTCGCACGCAACGTACACCGAGGGCGCGTCCGATACCGCGCAGTATACGGGTCACAGACAACGCACGCCGAGGGCGCGTCCGATACCGCGCAGTATACGGGTCACAGACAACGTACGCCGAGGGCGCGTCCGATACCGCGCAGTATACGGGTCACAGACAACGCACGCCGAGGGTGCGTCCGATACCGCGCAGTATACGGGTCACAGACAACGTACGCCGAGGGCGCGTCCGATACCGCGCAGTATATGAGTCGCACGCAACGTACGCCGAGGGCGCGTCCGATACCGCGCAGTATACGGGTCACACACAACGTACGCCGAGGGCGCGTCCGATACCGCGCAGTATACGGGTCACACACAACGTACGCCGAGGGCGCGTCCGATACCGCGCAGCATACGGGTCACAGACAACGCACGCCGAGGGCGCGTCCGATACCGCGCAGTATACGGGTCACAGACAACGCACGCCGAGGGCGCGTCCGATACCGCGCAGTATACGGGTCACAGACAACGCACGCCGAGGGCGCGTCCGATACCGCGCAGTATACGGGTCACAGACAACGCACGCCGAGGGCGCGTCCAATACCGCGCAGTATACGGGTCACAGACAACGCACGCCGAGGGCGCGTCCGATACCGCGCAGTATACGAGTCGCACGCAACGTACACCGAGGGCGCGCGTCCGATACCGCGCAGTATACGGGTCACAGACAACGCACGCCGAGGGCGCGTCCGATAACGCGCAGTATACAGGTCACAGACAACGTACGCCGAGGGCGCGTCCTATACCGCGCAGCATACGGGTCACAGACAACGCACGCCGAGGGCGCGTCCGATACCGCGCAGCATACGGGTCACAGACAACGCACGCCGAGGGCGCGTCCGATACCGCGCAGTATACGGGTCACACACAACGTACGCCGAGGGCGCGTCCGATACCGCGCAGTATACGAGTCGCACGCAACGTACGCCGAGGGCGCGTCCGATACCGCGCAGTATACGGGTCACACACAACGTACGCCGAGGGCGCGTCCGATACCGCGCAGTATACGAGTCGCACGCAACGTACGCCGAGGGCGCGTCCGATACCGCGCAGTATACGGGTCACACACAACGTACGCCGAGGGCGCGTCCGATACCGCGCAGTATACGGGTCACACACAACGTACGCCGAGGGCGCGTCCGATACCGCGCAGCATACGGGTCACAGACAACGCACGCCGAGGGCGCGTCCGATACCGCGCAGTATACGGGTCACAGACAACGCACGCCGAGGGCGCGTCCGATACCGCGCAGTATACGGGTCACAGACAACGCACGCCGAGGGCGCGTCCGATACCGCGCAGCATACGGGTCACAGACAACGCACGCCGAGGGCGCGTCCGATACCGCGCAGTATACGGGTCACACACAACGCACGCCGAGGGCGCGTCCGATACCGCGCAGTATACGAGTCGCACGCAACGTACACCGAGGGCGCGTCCGATACCGCGCAGTATACGGGTCACAGACAACGCACGCCGAGGGCGCGTCCGATACCGCGCAGTATACGGGTCACAGACAACGTACGCCGAGGGCGCGTCCGATACCGCGCAGTATACGGGTCACAGACAACGCACGCCGAGGGTGCGTCCGATACCGCGCAGTATACGGGTCACAGACAACGTACGCCGAGGGCGCGTCCGATACCGCGCAGTATACGAGTCGCACGCAACGTACGCCGAGGGCGCGTCCGATACCGCGCAGTATACGGGTCACACACAACGTACGCCGAGGGCGCGTCCGATACCGCGCAGTATACGGGTCACACACAACGTACGCCGAGGGCGCGTCCGATACCGCGCAGCATACGGGTCACAGACAACGCACGCCGAGGGCGCGTCCGATACCGCGCAGTATACGGGTCACAGACAACGCACGCCGAGGGCGCGTCCGATACCGCGCAGTATACGGGTCACAGACAACGCACGCCGAGGGCGCGTCCGATACCGCGCAGTATACGGGTCACAGACAACGCACGCCGAGGGCGCGTCCAATACCGCGCAGTATACGGGTCACAGACAACGCACGCCGAGGGCGCGTCCGATACCGCGCAGTATACGAGTCGCACGCAACGTACACCGAGGGCGCGCGTCCGATACCGCGCAGTATACGGGTCACAGACAACGCACGCCGAGGGCGCGTCCGATACCGCGCAGTATACAGGTCACAGACAACGTACGCCGAGGGCGCGTCCTATACCGCGCAGCATACGGGTCACAGACAACGCACGCCGAGGGCGCGTCCGATACCGCGCAGCATACGGGTCACAGACAACGCACGCCGAGGGCGCGTCCGATACCGCGCAGTATACGGGTCACACACAACGTACGCCGAGGGCGCGTCCGATACCGCGCAGTATACGAGTCGCACGCAACGTACGCCGAGGGCGCGTCCGATACCGCGCAGTATACGGGTCACACACAACGTACGCCGAGGGCGCGTCCGATACCGCGCAGTATACGAGTCGCACGCAACGTACGCCGAGGGCGCGTCCGATACCGCGCAGTATACGGGTCACACACAACGTACGCCGAGGGCGCGTCCGATACCGCGCAGTATACGGGTCACACACAACGTACGCCGAGGGCGCGTCCGATACCGCGCAGCATACGGGTCACAGACAACGCACGCCGAGGGCGCGTCCGATACCGCGCAGTATACGGGTCACAGACAACGCACGCCGAGGGCGCGTCCGATACCGCGCAGTATACGGGTCACAGACAACGCACGCCGAGGGCGCGTCCGATACCGCGCAGTATACGGGTCACAGACAACGCACGCCGAGGGCGCGTCCAATACCGCGCAGTATACGGGTCACAGACAACGCACGCCGAGGGCGCGTCCGATACCGCGCAGTATACGAGTCGCACGCAACGTACACCGAGGGCGCGCGTCCGATACCGCGCAGTATACGGGTCACAGACAACGCACGCCGAGGGCGCGTCCGATACCGCGCAGTATACAGGTCACAGACAACGTACGCCGAGGGCGCGTCCTATACCGCGCAGCATACGGGTCACAGACAACGCACGCCGAGGGCGCGTCCGATACCGCGCAGCATACGGGTCACAGACAACGCACGCCGAGGGCGCGTCCGATACCGCGCAGTATACGGGTCACACACAACGTACGCCGAGGGCGCGTCCGATACCGCGCAGTATACGGGTCACAGACAACGCACGCCGAGGGCGCGTCCGATACCGCGCAGTATACGGGTCACAGACAACGTACGCCGAGGGCGCGTCCGATACCGCGCAGCATACGGGTCACAGACAACGCACGCCGAGGGCGCGTCCGATACCGCGCAGCATACGGGTCACAGACAACGCACGCCGAGGGCGCGTCCGATACCGCGCAGTATACGGGTCACACGCAACGTACGCCGAGGGCGCGTCCGATACCGCGCAGTATACGAGTCGCACGCAACGTACGCCGAGGGCGCGTCCGATACCGCGCAGTATACGGGTCACACACAACGTACGCCGAGGGCGCGTCCGATACCGCGCAGTATACGAGTCGCACGCAACGTACGCCGAGGGCGCGTCCGATACCGCGCAGCATACGGGTCACAGACAACGCACGCCGAGGGCGCGTCCGATACCGCGCAGTATACGGGTCACACACAACGCACGCCGAGGGCGCGTCCGATACCGCGCAGTATACGGGTCACAGACAACGCACGCCGAGGGCGCGTCCGATACCGCGCAGCATACGGGTCACAGACAACGCACGCCGAGGGCGCGTCCGATACCGCGCAGCATACGGGTCACAGACAACGCACGCCGAGGGCGCGTCCGATACCGCGCAGTATACGAGTCGCACGCAACGTACGCCGAGGGCGCGTCCGATACCGCGCAGTATACGGGTCACACACAACGCACTCCGAGGGCGCGTCCGATACCGCGCAGTATACGGGTCACAGACAACGCACGCCGAGGGCGCGTCCGATACCGCGCAGTATACGGGTCACACACAACGCACGCCGAGGGCGCGTCCGATACCGCGCAGTATACGGGTCACAGACAACGCACGCCGAGGGCGCGTCCGATACCGCGCAGTATACGGGTCACAGACAACGTATATAGGATATTGATCCGATGGGGTGTATATATTAGATATTGATCAGATGGGGTGTATATATAGGATATTGATCCGATGGGGTGTATATTGGATACTGATCAGATGGGGTGTATATATAGGATATTGATCCTATGGGGGGTATATATAGGATATTGATCCGATGGGGGTATATATAGGATATTGATCCGATGGGGTGTATATATACGATATTGATCCGATGGGGTGTATATATTAGATATTGATCAGATGGGGTGTATATATTAGATATTGATCTGATGGGGTGTATATATAGTATATTGATCCGATGGGGTGTATATAAAGGATATTGATCCGATGGGGTGTATATATACGATATTGATCCGATGGGGTGTATATAGGATATTGATCTGATGGGGTGTATATATAGGATATTGATGCGATGGGGTGTATATATAGGATATTGATCCGATGGGGTGTATATATTAGATATTGATCAGATGGGGTGTATATATTAGATATTGATCCGATGGGGTGTATATATAGGATATTGATCCGATGGGGTGTATATATAGGATATTGATCCGATGGGGGGTATATATAGGATATTGATCCGATGGGGTGTATATAGGATATTGATCTGATGGGGTGTATATATAGGATATTGATCTGATGGGGTGTATATATAGGATATTGATCTGATGGGGTGTATATATAGGATATTGATCTGATGGGGTGTATATATAGGATATTGATCCGATGGGGTGTATATATAGGATATTAATGCGATGGGGTGTATATAGGATATTGATCCGATGGGGGGTATATATAGGATATTGATCCGATGGGGTGTATATATAGGATATTGATCTGATGGGGTGTATATGGGTCTGGTAGGTCTGCACTGTACATTGCTCCGGGGTGGGGATGTTGCCCAGACTCCGGGTTTCCACGCTCCATTCCAGGACGATGCAGCTGACCTGATTCTGGTGACATATGGACCTGATTTCCTACCAATGAGGGGAAGGGAACAATCAGCCCCGCGGCTCGGCTCGTATGATGAGGATTTTTCGCCACTCGCAGAGTTTCAGGAGAAATCATTCCCTGTTTACAGACTGTACATCCCCCCGGGTGGGGGAGGGGAGGGCTTCTTCTCTAATGATGGTATATCTGGGAGGGAATGTAAATCAGCCCCCAGAAATGTGAACCTCAAGACCACCCAAATCCAATGATTTCTTCATCTCCATCCAATTCCGCTAATTGTTTTCTGCAGCGCTAATTATAGTAAAGATTTGTCGAAGGAGACGACGATCGATTCCGCATTGGTTATTAGAGTAAGTGGAGGAGGGGCTTCTGGGTAATTGGACCTGTCAGCGGTTGGGAGATGAATTTCCGGTGATTTGGGGGAAGCGGTGAAATTTGGGGTGACGCACTCCATCCTCGGCTGCTGAGAGCAAACCAATCGGCCATAAGAATTCATGAATGGGTTAAAGAGTCACATGACCAAAGAGAATACTACATTGGCCAGAAAAGAGCCCGAGGGTTCCTTCGATCAGCGAATATTTACAGATCGAATATCCAGTGCGGATCGGATGAGACAAATGGATTTATCTACACCTAGCGAGCTCAGAAATGTCACCGTCACCCTGCCAGGCCTGCAATCATCCCACAACTCCCCGACAATGCTTTCATCTCTAGTAGGCCGGCGCCATCTTTGTTCAGGCATCATCCATGGGAGACTGAAGAAATGCCTCCTTCTACAAAGTTACAATGTACAGTCCGATCACTGGGGGGAGGGGAGAGTGAGGAAACGACTCCTCCTGCTTCCACAAAGTTACAATGTACAGTCTGATCACTGGGGGAGGGGAGACTGAGGAAATGACTTCTCCTTTCACAAAGTTACAATGTGCAGTCTGATCACTGGGGGGGAGGAGACTGAGGAAACGCCGCCTCCTCCTTCTACAAAGTTACAATATACAGTCTGATTAAGGAGGGGAGGGGGGGGCTGAGGAAATGACTCCTCCTCCTCCTACAAAGTTACAATGTACAGTCTGATCACCGGGGGGAGGGGAGACTGAGGAAACGCCTCCTCCTCCTTCTTCAAAGTTACAATGTACAGTCTGATCACTGGGGGAGGGGAGACTGAGGAAACGACTCCTGCTTCCACAAAGTTACAATGTGCAGTCTGATCACTGGGGGAGGGGAGACTGAGGAAATGGCTCCTCCTTCTTCTACAAAGTTACAATGTGCAGTCTGATCACTGGGGGAGGGGAGACTGAGGAAATGCCTCCTCCTTCTACAAAGTTACAATGTGCAGTCTGATCACTGGGGGAGGGGAGACTGAGGAGATGCCGCCTCCTCCTTCTACAAAGTTACAATATACAGTCTGATGGAGGGGGGGGGGGCTGAGGAAATGCCTCCTCCTTCTACAAAGTTACAATGTGCAGTCTGATCACTGGGGGAGGGGAGACTGAGGAAACGCCGCCTCCTCCTTCTACAAAGTTACAATATACAGTCTGATCGAGGGGGGGGGGGCTGAGGAAATGCCTCCTCCTCCTACAAAGTTACAATGTACAGTCTGATCACCGGGGGGAGGGGAGACTGAGGAAACGCCTCCTCCTTCCTGCAGCAGACTGATGACATCATCCCGGCCTAGGCACAGTCACTGACTGGAGCTCAGGGACAGCTTTTTAATGATAAAAGGTGGAGTTTCCAGAACATCCATCCTGTTGCATTTTCAGGCAGAAATGTAAAGTTACCGTCAGGTCCACATAAAATTCGAGGATCCATTTGTTCGTCCTCAGAGGTAACATTGGGATCGTGCAGATCATAGGATGAGAGGCGGGGGAGACGGGGGGGGGGGGGAGGGGGATAAGTCCTCTGTAATCAATACTAAGTCTGTCTTATGAAAGCACAATCCTCCATACTGTAACAGACTTCCTGTCCTGGGTGACAACACTCCTCGCTGTACTGGACCTATGGCGGAGCAGCGTTGTCACCCCAGGACAGGGGTTACCGAGTGCGACTTTTCACGCAACTTTGTTTTGCTAATAAGAAATTATGACCTTTCTGTTCGTGTAATGCGACTTTACACTCTCTGGCACTCAAGCAGCATCAAAGTCACAAAGTCGCACCCATCCAAGGTCGCATCAAAGTCCCACCCATCCAAGGTCGCATCAAAGTCCCACCCATCCAAGGTCGCATCAAAGTCCCACCCATCCAAGGTCGCATCAAAGTCCCACCCATCCAAGGTCGCATCAAAGTCCCAGCCATCCAAGGTCGCATCAAAGTCCCACCCATCCAAGGTCGCATCAAAGTCCCACCCATCCAAGGTCGCATCAAAGTCCCACCCATCCAAGGTCGCATCAAAGTCCCACCCATCTAAATTCTCATCAAAGTCGCACCCATCCAAAGTTACATCAAAGTAATTTCTTTCCTATTGGCAACCCCCCCCAAAACAAAAAATGCAAAATGCGCAGGAAAAAGACACAGAGGTCTATGGAAATCGCACCGAAAGCCGTGCATGGACCCCTGTAGAAATCGGTGCGGCTCCAACCAAGTCAATATGGCCGCTCTACCTGCGTGCAATAGGGTGTGACTAGGCATGCGATTTGCACCCAGTGTGACCGGATATTCCTGGGCTGTGTATCTGGCAGAGGTCCGGGCCAGGCGAACGGAGAGTCTGTAACCCTGAGGAGACCGCATGAGTACGCACGGAGGAAGGCGGGACCCGCGCATAAATACCTGCAGCCGCACCACCCACACGGAGGAAGGCGGGACCCGCGCAAAAATACCTGCAGCCGCACCACCCGCATGGAGGAAGGCGGGACCCGCGCAAAAATACCTGCAGCCGCACCACCCGCATGGAGGAAGGCGGGACCCGCGCATAAATACCTGCAGCCGCACCACCCGCACGGAGGAAGGTGGGACCCGCGCAAAAACACCTGCAGCTGCACCACCCACACGGAGGAAGGCGGGACCCGCGTATAAATACCTGCAGCCGCACGGAGGAAGGCGGGACCCGCACAAAAATACTTGCAGCCGCACCACCCGCACGAAGGAAGGCGGGACCCGCACAAAAATACTTGCAGCCGTACCACCCGCACGGAGGAAGGCGGGACCCGCGTATAAATACCTGCAGCCTCACAGAGGAAGGCGGGACCCGCACAAAAATACTTGCAGCCGCACCACCCGCACGGAGGAAGGCAGGACCCGCGCATAAATACCTGCAGCCGCACCACCCGCACGGAGGAAGGCGGGACCCGCACAAAAATACCTGCAGCTGCACCACCCACACGGAGGAAGGCGGGACCCACGTATAAATACCTGCAGGCGCACGGAGGAAGGTGGGACCCGCACAAAAATACCTGCAGCCGCACCACCCGCACGGAGGAAGGCAGGACCCGCGCATAAATACCTGCAGCCGCACCACCCGCACGGAGGAAGGCGGGACCCGCGCATAAATACCTGCAGCCGCACCACCCGCACGGAGGAAGGCGGGACCCGCGCATAAATACCTGCAGCCGCACCACCCGCACGGAGGAAGGCGGGACCCGCGCATAAATACCTGCAGCCGCACCACCCGCACGGAGGAAGGCGGGACCCGCGCATAAATACCTGCAGCCGCACCACCCGCACGGAGGAAGGCGGGACCCGCGCATAAATACCTGCAGCCGCACCACCCGCACGGAGGAAGGCGGGACCCGCGCATAAATACCTGCAGCCGCACCACCCACATGGAGGAAGGCGGGACCCGCTGGCAGGTGCCATTCATTCAAATGACTGGGCTCTTGTATGTGAATATGCCCCTTTACCTTCCCGGGCCAATTCTGACACATACATATATATATATCACACACACCGATTGGGTATCTATTTTGTCATAACATCCTCTTTCATATTTTACAAAAAAAGAGTTATATATTGCGTGCGTCTGTTTTTTTTTTTTAATTCATTAAAATGTATTTTTTTCCCAAAAAATTGCATTTGAAAAGTCGCTGCACAAATACCGCGTGATCTAAAAAATTGCAGCAACCGCCATTTTATTCTGTAGGACCTCTGCTACAAAAAAATTATATTATATATATATACACACACACATATCTTTTTTTGGGTAGCAGAGGTCCTAGAGAATAAAATGGCCGTCGCTGCAATTTTTTAGATCATGCGGTATTTGCGCAGCGACTTTTCAAATGCAATTTTTTGGGAAAAAAAATACATTTTAACGAATAAAAAAAAAAAAAAAGGGACGCACGCAATATATAACTCATTTTTTTTGTAAAATATGAAAGAGGATGTTACGACAAAATAGATACCCAACAGGTCACGCTTTAAAATGGCGCACACTCGTGGAGCGGCGCCACACTACAGTACTGAAAAATCTCCGCAGGCGATGCTTAAAGAATTTCTACAGGTTACCAGTTTAGAGTTGCAGAGGAGGTCTGGCGGTAGAATTATTGCTCTCGCTTTCACGATCGCGGCGATACCTCACGTGTGCGCTAAGAACACCGTTTACATATGTGGGCGTGACTTACGTATGCGTTGACCACTATGGAGGGGGGGGGGGGATGGCGCACTTTACATTTTTTTTTCTTTTTTTAAATTTATTTTACATTTTTTTTATTTATTTTTTAATTTTTTTTAAAAAAAAAAATTTATTTTTTTTAAATTGTCAAAAAATATTTATTTATGTTTTTATACTTTTTTTAAAAATTTTTTTTTTAATTTTTTACATTTTCTTTCCACTGTCCCTTTTAAAAAAATTTTGATTACTTTTATTCCTGTCTCAAGGAATGTAACAATCCCTTGTGACAGAAATAAGCATGACAGGTCCTCTTTAGTCCCCATGCACACTGGCGAGTTTTTTGGCTTTTTCTTAGCATTTTCGCATTAGCGTTCAGCTGCGTTTTTTTGTCTTTTTTTTTGTTACCCAAAAAAATAAATAAAATTTTTGCTCAAAAAAACACCAAAAACGCTGATTTGCCTCGTTTTACCGCATTTTTACAGCTAAAAAAACCCAAATCCGCTAGTTCTGGGTTTTCTTCCAGCCAAAAAACGCCGATTACAGCCCAACGCGCGAACGGACACCTAGGAGAACGTGCCGGGGGGGGGGTTACTGGCTGTAGAAAAACAAAAACGCCGAAAGCCAAAAATCGCAGCGGTGTCTGCGCGATTTCCGCACCGCATTAGAATCGCACCCCATTCACACGAACCGCTGCGGGCGTCTTTTTTAAGTTAACAACACCCCCAAAATCAGTTTGCAAAATGCGGTGCGATGTGCAGAATTGGGGTCTGGACGCCCAATGCGATCCGGTTCTGGTGCGGACTAAAAAAAGCGTCCTGCACTTTTTGGGTGCGAATGCGGTGCGATTGGAGCCATACTAAACGTACGTCTCAAATTTCACCGGTGACTAATAATGCGGGTTTTTTTCTGCAGTTTGTAGCGTTTAGCTGCGTTCTGCTGCATTTTTAGCACAAAAAAAACACAATTTTTGTCTCAAAAACGCCGGTTTTCTGAGTTTTTCTGCATTTATCGGCGTTTTCACAGCTAAAAGCTCCTCTTGAAACCCGCTAGGTGCAGCCAGAGAACTCCCCTGCCAAAAAATGCTGATTAAAGCCTATGGGGGCGATTTACGAAGTGTCCATTCACACTTGTGCGTCTTGTCGTGTGACTTTGGGGTTCAAAAGTCGCATGACAAGTCGAACCCCCATTTTTCCCAATGAGTACCAATCATGTCTGTGCGACTTCAAGTTGCAGCGACTCGAAAGTAGCTCCTGCGATGTCACCAGCACACCGAGGATCACCAATACGGGTCACCAATACGGGTCACCAATACGGGTCACCAATACGGGTCCAAACGTTTTAATGAACGATCGCATAGTTACAGCAAGGCAGGGGCGGACTGACAACTCATGGGGCCCCCGGGCAATAGGGGATCATGGGGCCCCTGTGTCCTCACCCACACCCAAAAAAGCCTATGAAAAAGGTACCAGGGGTATCTCATGGGCCCCATACTGACCCCGGGCCCTGCCTGAGTTTCCAAATGGTCAGTCCTCCCCTGAAGCAAGGGCCCCTTCATCAGGCATGTGACCCGTTCCTGCACTACTTTGGTCCGACTTTTATGCGACTTTAGGGCCATAGACTTCAATGTAAACCCCCCTTAAAGTCGCATGAAAGGCGCACCTCAATGTTATACGTGCGACTTTGTAAAACGCAAACAATCATTCTTGGTCAAAGTCGCACCAAAGTTGTACTCATCCAAAAGTCACATCAAGTCACACTGTAAAGTGGTAATGGAAAAATAAATAAAATTAAAAAAAAAAACACAAAAAAAACACAAAAAAAAAAAACGCACGATTTTGAAGTCACACAAGTGGAGTCGAAAGGCAATTAGTCTGCGCACTTTGCAAGTGCAGTAGCTCCAGAAATTAGCAAATGAGCAGAAGCTCTGCTGACTTCCATCATCCAATCACGTGCAAGCAAAAATGCTGTTTTTTTTACATTTTCCCTGCACGTGATTGGGTGTTCTTTGCAAAGCCCCGCCTCATTTACTAAGAGCAGCTGCACTTTGCAGAGTGCGCCATCTATTTGTCTTCAGTAAATCAGCCCCATAGGAGGACATGCGGGGAGTTTACTGGCTGTAGAAAAAAAACAAAAAAACAAAAAACGCCTGAAGCCAAAAACAGCCGCTGTAAAAACGGTAAAAAAACATTTGTTTTGTCACCTTTTCTTAGTATGTTTGCATTAGCGTTTTTCAGCGTTTTGCGTTTTTTACCTTTTTTTTGCATTAGCGTTTTTCAGGATTTGTGTCTTTTAGCATTTTTGCATTAGGTTTTTTTGGCATTTACGTTTTTTTTTTACCTTTTTTACATTAGCGTTTTTTAGCACGTTCACATTAGCGTTTTTCAGCGTTTGCGTTTTTTTTTTACCTTTTTTGCATTAGCGTTTTTCAGCGTTTGCGTTTTTTTCAGCATTTTTGCATTAGGTTTTTTTGGCATTTACGTTTTTTTTACATTAGCGTTTTTTAGCTTTTGCGTTTTTTAGCACGTTCACATTAGCGTTTTTCAGCGTTTGCGTTTTTTTTTACCTTTTTTGCATTAGCGTTTTTCAGCGTTTGCGGTTTTTTCAGCATTTTTGCATTAGGGTTTTTCGTCATTTACTTTTTTTTTTTATCTTTTTTGCATCAGCATTTTTCAACGTTTGCATTTTCTAGCATCTTTGTATTAGGGTTTTGCAGCGTTTTTCGTTTTTTAACATTTTTGCATTAGCGTTTTTCAGCATTTGCCTTTTTTTAGCATTTTCGCATTAGCATTTTTCAGCTTTTGCGCTTTTTACCTCTTTCGCATTAGTTTTTTTCAGCATTGGCGTTTTTTTTTTAGCATTTTCGCATTAGCATTTTTTTACCTTTTTTGCATTAACGTTTTTCAGCATTTGCGTTTTTTTTAGCATTTTCGCATTAGGGTTTTTCAGGATTTGTGTCTTTTAGCATTTTTGCATTAGGGTTTTTCATCATTTATGTTTTTTTTAACCTTTTTGCATCAGCATTTTTCAGCGTTTGCATTTTCTAGCATCTTTGTATTAGGGTTTTTCAGCGTTTTTCGTTTTTTAACATTTTTGAATTAGCATTTTTCCCGCATTTGCCTTTTTTTTAGTATTTTTGCATTAATGTTTTTCAGCATTTGCGGTTTTTTTAGCATTTTCGCATTAAGGTTTTTCAGCGTTTGCGTTCTCTAGCGTGGTTACATTAGCGTTTTTCAGCATTTACGGGGTTTTTTTTAACCTTTTTTGCGTTACGGTTTGTCAGCATTTGCATTCTCTAGCATGTTTACAATTAGAATTTTTCCGCGTTTGCGTTTTTTAGCAATTTTTCAATAGAGTTTTTCCGCGTTTGCGGTTTTTTAGCAATTTTTCAATAGCGTTTTTCAGCGTTTGCGTTTTTTAGCATTTTATATTTACTGCGTTTTAACATTTGCGGCTTTTTTTCTAAGCAAAACAAGGCCATATAACGGAATTGATTTCTACGCCCCGAGTTTGTACGAAACGATCGATCTGCAATCAGTAAATCATCGGACAGGATTTACTGCAGGAAGCGATCATTCAGTTGTATCGATCTTATCGCTGGTTGGATCGATCTCTGCTCTGTACTAGCCCCGCCTCACACTGCTGCGACTTCTGGAGCGACCTGCGACACAAAGTCGGCAGACAAGTAGAAGCCCGTCCATTGGGCGCCGTGTACATAGTTTCGGCACGGCTTTCCTGCATCTTTGGCGCGATGTGTCACAGATTGCCGCGGTAAAAGTCACAGTCTAGTCGTTTCTTTGTCTTATCTTTGCGACTCCGGCTGCGATTTTATTTTATTTTTTTGTAAGCCAAAGTTGCATGAAAGTCGCACTGAGGTTGCCTCGAGCCACAAGCAAGTCGCAACGCAAAGTCACGCTGGAAGTCACATGACTTTTGGGGTCGCAGTAATGGGAACCGAGACAGAAGGTAGTTATAAACATCCAATGCTCTGTACAGCTCCAGCTCTGCCGGCACCACGACTACTTCTGCTTCAGAACTGACATTTCTTACTTCTTTTTTGTAAAAAGTTCTGTCATGTGACCATGCATCCTGATAGAGAGGGGCGGGGTTACAGGACACTGTGCAGACACACCCTGTGCCTGTATTCCAGAGTCTTTTCAGCCTGAGGGAAGAGGCAGGCTGTGATTGGGAGGGGGCGTGTTCACAAGGCAGGCTGTGATTGGGAGGGGTCGTGCTCAAGAGGCAGGCTGTGATTGGGAGGGGGTGTGATCAAGAGGCAAGCTGTGATTGGGAGGGGGCGTGCTCAAGAGGCAGGCTGTGATTGGGAGGGGGCGTGCGCAAGAGGCAGGCTGTGATTGGGAGGGGGCGCGCTCAAGCACAGGCTGTGATCGGGAGGGGGCGTGCTCAAGAAGTAGGCTGTGATTGGGAGGGGGCGTGTTCAAGCGGGCAGCCTGTGCCTGGAAGGGGGCGTGCTCAAGAAGCAGGCTCTCTTTGGAAGGGGGAGTGTTCAGGAAGCAGGCTGCGATTGGGAGGGGGCGTGTTCGAGAGGCAGGCTGCGATTGAGAGGGGGTGTGTTCGAGAGGCAGGCAGTGATTGGGAGGGGGTGTGTCCAAGAGGCAGGTTCTGATTGGGAGGGGGCGTGTTCAAGTGGCAGGCTCTGATTGGGAGGGGGCGTGTTCAAGTGGCAGGCTCTGATTGGGAGGGGGCGTGTTCAAGAGGCAGGCCCTGATTGGGAGGGGGCGTGTTCAAGAGGCAGGCTCTGATTGGGAGGCGGTGTTCTCAAGAGGAAGGCTGTGCTTGGGAGGGGGCGTATTCAAGAGACAGGCTGTGCTTGAGCAGGGGGCATGTTCAAGAGGCAGGCTGTGATTGGGAGAGGGCGTGTTCAAAAGGCAGGCTGCGCTTGGTAGTGGGTGTGTTCAAGAGACAGGCTGTGATTGGGATGGGATGTGCTCAAGAGGAAGGCTGTGCTTGGGAGTAGGCGTGTTTAGGAGGCAGGCTGTGATTGGGAGGGGGTGTGTGCCAGAGGCACTCTGCAGTTGGTCAGGGGGTATGGTAGCTGAACAAACTACCCAATCCAGGCATGCCATGTAACTGCACAGTATCCTGTACCTCTGAATGGCCAACCAAAGGATGAGAACTGACCACACAATACCAGATCAGCTTCTGTACTTTGTGTGGTCAGTTTAGAACAAGAAAGAAAGAGGAGTGGCAGGATCAAGCAGAAACTTCAGATGTAAGAAGTGCATGAAAACGATAGAGACTAGGATTTATAATATACACATCATTGAACACACATGTAGAAAAAAAAAAAACATTCAGGGTAACATACATGTTAAGTATACCTTGAAGCCCAAAATTTACTGTCAGAAGAACATACCCCCTCCATGCAGGCAATTCTGTGGTAGGAAGTGTACCTAGGGCCCCAGTGCTACAAAGACACAGTGCTAACCACTTAGCCACCACATTGCCTATGACATCATTCATGACCTCAGCACAAAGCGACGAGGTCATCACTAATGTAATAGGCAATGACAGACTGCAATAGAAGCTTGAAAAGGATTCTAGTCAGGGGCGGACTGACCATTTGGAAACTCGGGCCCTGCCCAAGGGCTCAGGGTCAGTAGGGGGCCCCATGAGATGCCCTTGGTACGTTTTTCATAGGCTTTTTTGAGTTTGGGCAAGGACACAGGGGCCCCATGATCCCCTATTGCCCGGGGGCCCCATGAGTTGTCATTCCGCCCCTGATTCTAGTCCATCCCCACTTCATCCGAAACGAAAAACAATTATATATGCTATATTGTTTTTTGTTTACTATTCCCCCCCCCCCATGAAAATGGAGTTACCCTTGAAACGCTTCGGCCGGCCCCTGGAATTTCCTACAGCTGTGAAGTTATCAGGAAATCAGCATAGAGTAGAAAGAGGATGAGCGTACCTGTTTGGTCAGGAAGTCGTCGTTGGCGTTGACCTTCAGGGAGATGGCAAGATGAGAGACGGCAAGGATAATCCCGCTTATGACCGCCGCCCTCATCCGCACCGGAAGCAAGGTGTAAATGGTGTAGATGAAGAACACGGTCCACCAGATTCCATCGGAGGCGCTTGGCGGTCTGACCAAGAAGACGCAGACCAACTGCACCATGAAGATGATGGCAATGACGGCGTAACAAGCGATCCACATGTAGTCCTGGTGGAAAAAGTTCCGGGTACACACCACGATGGTCAGGATGAGGATCACCATGGCCACCAACAGAACCACGACATAAGGCACCTGGTACTTCCCATGGAGGCAATTGAACAAGAGCATGACCAGGAACAGCAAGACCAGGACGGACATTAGCATGGTCAGGCTGCTCTGGTTGAGTCTGAAGAAGTATCGCTGGTAGAGCCTCTCCAGTTTGTTGGACTGGAATTTTTTGGAGCGGAATATCTGCAGGATGCCATTGCAGCAGACCCCCAGCGAGAAATGAAATTCCGACCCGTCCTCGACCCCCTCGGCTTTGCCCTTGCCGGACTTCTCGTCCAAGCCAACCTCTACAGATTTAGGCCTCACCTCTCCCTCGGAAGGTTTCTGGATGGGTTTGTTGTTGTTGCGGCTCTCCTCTCCATGTTCCTGCCATGCAGATTTGGACCGGAAGCTCACCCTATGGTCCAACGGAGAGTTTTTCCCCGTCTGGGCTTCATAGTCATCCTCGCTCCTCCATAAACCCATCATCCGCGAGGTCTTCTTCCTCGAGGACCGGCTCGAGTAACCGTACCCATTGATCCTGGTTTCCGCTTCTCCCCAAGCCGACCTGTGCTCGGTACCCGATCGCAAGACAGGAGCCCCGAATCCTGGTGGGCTCACGCTGTTTGACCTAGACATGTCCCCTCGCTACCGAAAAAAAAAAAAAAAAGTCGTGCAGTCCCCCTCGCACCTGGAATGCACTTCACATAATGAGCGACGCGCACACCGATCCGTAATTCGTATCCGAAGTCCCACCAGCTGAAATAATAAGCACCATGTACTCCCCGTATCCTTCCCGCAATCCGCGTCTAGATTTCCGATCCCAAATAAAATGAAAACCGCTCCAGGACCTTCATGTTTTTTTTTTCTGAGCGTTTTAAAAATCTGGACGGCTTTATTGTTCCACCATTGCCATATTTTCTACAAAAATAGAGGAGTGAAAAACGTTCGTCCAGAATTCGAAAAACACCACAATTTTTGGTCAACTTAATCCCGGCGCGGAATTACGAGCGCGGTTCAATCCGTTATCAGCCTTCCGGACGGAATAAATCCCATAATAGCAAGAATTAAATAGATACAAAAAAAAAAAAAAAAGAAGGTTTGGTGTGCAGACCGAAAAGGGAATTAAAATCAAAATCGTCCTCCAATCTCCGATCGGGTGGGCATTGGCTTGGCCGGTCACACCTGAGCAGTTGGCCAGCTGTTGAATCTGGGAACACCCCGCTGGGTCATTGTGAAGGCAGATATTGCATAGTCCCAATGTTCTGTGGTGGGATTAACCCTCAGTGGGTGAGCTTAGCTATACGGCAGTGGCTGGTCTCCATCGGGCAGAACATGTGGACATTTGGAGGATCTCACTGTGTCCATCACTGGAATAGTGACCGTCCTGTTTACATCGACTCCACGTTGCCTCTGTTTGGCGTCAGCCAATACCTCATGGTGGATGGAACCAGAATGGCAGTCAACTGAAGGGTTACAATGGTTAAAAGGTACATCAACGACATGGTGCCCAAGATGCAACGTAACGACATGTGTATGCGGACCTGATCTGTCATCACGGGGTCATGGTCCAAGTACAGGGCCAGAGTCCAGGGCAACATTTGGGCTACGAGCATTCAGGCTGGAAGATGCAGAATCCCCGGTCCCTTCCTCCAGCACACTCACCACCATCAGCAGACAGACGTGGGCAATCCTCATTGTTTATCTCCAGAGCGTTGGGAGCACGCAGTGATCCTCCATCCTCTCCAATCCAGATTCTCACATCTAACGATGCTTTGCTCACCAGAGCCAGATCCTGCAAAGCCTGATATACATCCAGCAAAGCGAGCAGATCTAATGTACACAGAATGGCCCTAGATATGACACCAGATCCCAATGTGTACAGATTGGTCTCAGATCCAACACAGGCTCCCAGATCCCAATGTGTACAGATTGCTCTCAGATCCAGCACAGGCTCCCAGATCCCAATGTGTACAGATTGCTCTCAGATCCAGCACAGGATCCCAGATCCCAATGTGTACAGATTGGTCTCAGATCCAGTACTGGCTGCCAAATCCCAATGTGTACAGATTGGTCTCAGATCCAGCACAGGATCTCAGATCCCAATGTGTACAGATTGGTCTCAGATCCAGCACTGGCTGCCAGATCCCAATGTGTACAGATTGGTCTCAGATCCAGCACAGGCTCCCAGGTCCCAATGTGGACAGATTGGTCTCAGATCCAGCACAGGATCCCAGATCCCAATGTGTACAGATTGGTCTCAGATCCAGTACTGGCTGCCAAATCCCAATGTGTACAGATTGGTCTCAGATCCAGCACAGGATCCCAGATCCCAATGTGTACAGATTGGTCTCAGATCCAGCACTGGCTGCCAAATCCCAATGTGTACAGATTGGTCTCAGATCCAGCACAGGCTCCCAGGTCCCAATGTGGACAGATTGGTCTCAGATCCAGCACAGGCTCCCAGGTCCCAATGTGGACAGATTGGTCCTAGATCCACCACGGGCTCCCAGATCCCAATGTGTACAGATTGCTTTCAGATCCACCACGGGCTTCCAGATCCCAATTTGTACAGATTGGTCTCAGATCCAGCACGGGCTCCCAGATCCCAATTTGTACAGATTGGTCTCAGATCCAGCACGGGCTCCCAGATCCCAATGTGTACAGATTGGTCTCAGATCCAGCGCGGGCTCCCAGATCCCAATGTGTACAGATTGGTCTCAGATCCAGCGCGGGCTCCCAGATCCCAATGTGTACAGATTGGTCTCAGATCCAGCGCGGGCTCCCAGATCCCAATGTGTACAGATTGGTCTCAGATCCAGCACGGGCTCCCAGATCCCAATGTGTACAGATTGGTCTCAGATCCAGCACGGGCTCCCTGATCCCAATATGTACAGAATGGTCCTAGATCCAGCACAGGCTCCCAGATCGATCTCAGATCCAGCACACTCTCCCAGATCCCAACGTACACAGACTGGCCCTAGATCCAGCAAAGGCTCCCAGATCCCAATGTGTACAGAATCGTCCTAGATCCAACACGGGCTCCAAGATCCCAGTGTGTTCAGAAAGCTCCTAGATCCAGCACAGGCTCCCTGATCCCAATGTGTTCAGAATGCTCCTAGATCCAGCACAGGCTCCCTGATCCCAATGTGTTCAGAATGCTCCTAGATCCAGCAAAGGCTCCCAGATCCCAATGTGTTCAGAATGCTCCTAGATCCAGTAGATCCTCAGGCCAGGCGATGGTGCAGCTTCCTCCAGCAGGTATTGCAGGTCACAGAGCTGGAGAGCCAGGACACCCCATCCTGCTGCTGCCTCTATACTAGGCTTTGTATTCTCATTCAGCACACAGTGAACCCTCTGAGCCCGCCTCTCCCTGCACACGATTGGCTGAGCCGGACTGTCAGGGTTTTCCCACGGGATGTTACTGGCCGGAGAAGTGTTTGATGCCTGGGGTGTTGTAGAGGAGGAGGAGAGAGACTCTAATCACAGGAGAGACACTGATACAATGTAACACTGCACGGGGGGGGGGGGGGGGGGACGACGACAATGTAACACTGACATCATACACAGAGGGGGACAATGTAACACTGACATCATACACAGAGGGGGACATATAACACGGATATTATACACAGAGGGGGACATATAACACGGATATTATACACAGAGGGGGACATATAACACTGATATACACAGAGGGGGACATATAACACGGATATTATACACAGAGGGGGACATATAACACGGATATAATACACAGAGGGGGACATATAACACGGATATAATACACAGAGGGGGACATATAACACGGATATTATACACAGAGGGGGACATATAACACGGATATAATACACAGAGGGGTACATATAACACGGATATTATACACAGAGGGGTACATATAACACGGATATAGTACACAGAGGGGGACATATAACACGGATATACACAGAGGGGTACATATAACACGGATATAATACACAGAGGGGTACATATAACACGGATATTATACACAGAGGGGTACATATAACACGGATATAGTACACAGAGGGGGACATATAACACGGATATACACAGAGGGGTACATATAACACGGATATAATACACAGAGGGGGACATATAACACGGATATAATACACAGAGGGGGACATATAACACGGATATAATACACAGAGGGGTACATATAACACGGATATACACAGAGGGGTACATATAACACGGATATAATACACAGAGGGGTTCATATAACACTGATATACACAGAGGGGTACATATAACACGGATATAATACACAGAGGGGTACATATAACACGGATATAATACACAGAGGGGTACATATAACACGGATATTATACACAGAGGGGGACATATAACACGGATATAATACACAGAGGGGGACATATAACACTGACATCATACACAGAGGGGGACATATAACACTGATATACACAGAGGGGTACATATAACACGGATATTATACACAGAGGGGGACATATAACACGGATATAATACACAGAGGGGGACATATAACACGGATATTATACACAGAGGGGGACATATAACACGGATATAATACACAGAGGGGTACATATAACACGGATATTATACACAGGGGGGGTACAATCCAGCACTGATAGGATACAATGTATAGAAGGCGTGATGCCATGTTTGGTGTAATATACAGAGTAGTATGACGTCATCCCGCAGGACTCTCACACAGGAATTCAGGATTCCGCTCTGACACACACATCATCCATACCCGCGGCGGCACGTTCTGTAGTCACCGGGTTCTGGCGGAAGACACATTATTATGGGATACATTGGGAGACGATACATGGAACTGGATCACACAGCTGGGAACAATGTATCGCATCGAGTGCCCATCCATGATGAGGACGGGGGGCTCCTCCCCGCAGCTCTGGCCTGGTGTGGGGGTCTGCACGCGGCGGGCTTATCAGAATCCGGAAGCTTCCTTTAACAACAAGGCCTCCCCCCTCCCCCGCTGTGAGGTCATAGACCCCCCCCCCATCCATTCACCAGAGAAAAAAAAGCTGCAACCCGGAAATCAGACCCCAAATATATATAAAAAAATAAAAATCCCCCCAAAATGTTCCTTGTCAATCACAGTGACGCCAATCTACCTCGATTCCCATTGGCTGACAAAAAAAAAAACAAGCCACCACCGACACCGGTCCTGCTCATCCTATGACCATATATGGTAAATGATGTCACTGAGATCCCGCCCCTTTTCTTACACGTTTCGGGGATTTCCAGCCATATGAATGAATGGGACCAGTGATGTCATTGGATGTCGAGGACTCTGAGGTGCCTGACAGCGGGAAGTAGTAATGCCGCACTTACCCCGCGGTTCACACCCATGCGTTTTCTGCAGGATTTTGCAGAAACGCACAGCAGTCGTTTACCATGATTTCCTATGAGACGGATTCACATCTCTGCGTTTTCACCCACTGTGTTTTTTGGAAAGGGGCGGGGACTTTTTTTAATGCAAAAAGTTGCGTTTTTTGGTGTTATAGACTTCACTGGAAACGCTGCAGAAAAGCATGTATTGCGTTTTTGCTGCATTTACATTTTTACATCTTAAATCTGCCTAGCAACAAGAAAACAAACGGCGTATTGCAGAAACGCACAGCAGTCCATTTACCATGATTTCCTATGGGACGGGTTCACAGCTCCGCGTTTTCACCCCGATGCGTTTTTTGGAAAGGGTCGGGAACTTCTTTGAACGCAAAAAGTTGCATTTTTGGTTCTATAGATTTCAATGGAAACGCTGCAGAAAAGCATGCATTGCGTTTTTGCTGCATTTTTGCTGCATTTACATTTTGCCTTTTAAATCTGCCTAGCAACAAGAAGAAAAAAATGGCATTTTGCAGAAAATGCGTTTTTTGGAAAGGTCGGGGACTTTTTTTGAACGCAAAAAGTTGCATTTTTTGGTTCTTTAGGCTTCAATAGAAAAGTATGTTGTGTATTTTTGCTGCACTTTTTATGCATTTACATTTTTACGGTTTAAATCTGCGTTGCAACAAGAAAAAAAAAACAAAAAATGGCGTTTTGCAGAAACGCACAGCAGTCCATTTACCATGATTTCCTATGGGACAGGTTCACATCTCCGCGTTTTCACCCCGATGCATTTTTGGAAAGGGGCGGGGACTTTTTTTTAGCACAAAAAGTTGCATTTTTTGTTTTTTTAGGCTTCAATGGAAAAACATTTATTGCGTTTTTGCTGCATTTACATTTTTACATTTTAAATCTGCCTAGCAACAAGAAAAAAAAATGGCATTTTGCATAAACGCACAGCTGTCCATTTGCCATGATTTCCTATGGGACAGGTTCACAGCTCCGCGTTTTCACCCCGATGCGTTTCTTGGAAAGGGTCGGGAACTTTTTTTGAACGCAAAAAGTTGCGTTTTTGGTTCTATAGACTTCAATGGAAATGCTGCAGAAAAGCATGCATTGCTTTTTTGCTGCATTTTTTCTGCATTTACATTTTTACGTTTTAAATCTGCCTAGCAACAAGAAAAAAAAGGCGCAAAAAATATCAAAAAGGCAGGTGCAAAAACGCAATACAAAACGCAATGCAGAAACGTCTCAAACGCAACCTGCATAGGTGTGAACCTAGCGTCATACATGAGGTTTGTTTCCCGTCGAATGGGTAAATGTTCGGGTGCTCGGGTGTAAAACGTTCGGTCCAAACCTTGAGCTCATCCCTGATTGGACGACAGCCCTGGAACCCGCACCTCCAAACACAAGTCAGCACTGGCAGTTTGTTGAGCTGAATGTCGCGATACGCTTGAACTGACGCAGTGCGGAATTTGCAGGGTTTTCTGTGCGAATTCCGCACCGCATCAGAATCGCATGCGAAGCGCTGCGGGTGTGTATGTTACGTTAATGACACCCCAAAATCGATCCGTAAAACGCGATGCGATGTGCAGAATTGGATCGCAGAGGTGTTAATACCCGTGCAACTCGATTCCAAAAAAGGGTCCTGCGCGTTTTTGGTGCAAATAGAGCCATACAAAATGTACGCCTCAAATCGCACCGCACACAAATCGCATGTGATCTGCGCAGGAATGTTCCTGAATCACATGTGATGTACTGCATCGCATTAGCACGAACCCGGGCTTTCTTTTTTTTTGCACGACTAATGCAGGCCATAGATGGTTCTAAAATCGGCCAATATTTGTACCATTAGTGGGTCGGCCGTTTTTCGGGATTTTGGCACATTTTTTTATCAGTAAAGTTGGAAAAAATTGTCCGATTTTGCTGATTGGCCGATTTTCCCGGCAATGACGGGCAAATCGGCTGATCTTTTTACCGATAAAAAATCTGCGCATGAGCCGTAACCTGCAAGAAGAAGAAAAAGAAGTAAAAGAAGCAGAAAAAGACGAAGGAAAAAGAAGAAAAAGAAAAGGAGTAAAAAGAAAAAGAAGAAGAAAAAGAAGAAGAAGGAAAAGAAGAAGAAAAAAAAGAAGAAAAAGAAGAAGAAGGAAAAGAAGAAGAAGGAAAACGAAGAGGAAGTAAAAGAAGAAAAAAAGTTGAAGAAGAAGGAAAAAGAAGAGGAAGTAAAAGAAGAAAAAAAAGTTGAAGAAGAAGGAAAAAGAAGAGGAAGCAAAAAGAAGGAAAAAAGTAGAAGAAGAAGGAAAAAGAATAGGAAGAAAAAGAAGAAGAAAAAGAAGACGGAAAAGAAGAAGAAGAAAAGAAGAAGGAAAAAGAAGGAGAAGGAAAAGGAAGAAGAAGAAAAGGAAGAAGAAGAAAAAGAGGGAAAAGAAGAGGAAGAAGAGGAAGAAAAAGGAGAAAAAGAAGAAGCAAAAGAAGTGGAAGGAAAAGAAGAAGAAGAAAAAGAAGAAGAAGAAGAAAAAGAAGAAGGAAAAGAAGAAGAAGGAAAATAACAAGAAGAAGGAAAAGAAGAAGAAGAAGAAGAAAAAGAAGAAGCAGGAAAAGAAGAAGAAGAGGAAGAAGAAGAAGAAGAAGAAGGAAACGAAGAAGAAGAAAAAGAAGAAAAAGAAGAAGAAGGAAAAGAAGAAGAAGGAAAAGAAGAAGAATAAGAAAAAGAAGAAGAAGGAAAAGAAGAAGTAGAAAAAGAAGAAGAAGGAAAAGAAGAAGAGGAAGAAGAAAAAGAAGAAGGAAAAGAAGAGGAAGAAGAAGAAGAAGGAAAAGAAGAAAAGTAGCAGGAAAAGAAGAAGAGGAAGAAGAAAAAGAAGAAGAAGGAAAAGAAGAAGGAAAAGAAGAAGAAGGAAAAGAAGAATAAGAAAAAGAAGAAGAAGGAAAAGAAGAAGAAGAAAAAGAAGAAGAAGGAAAAGAAGAAGAAGGAAAAGAAGAAGAAGAAGAAGGAAAAGAAGAAGAAGAAAAAAGAAGAAGAAGTAGAAGAATTCCAGTCCTCTATTATATTTTACATGAAAGTCTTGCGGTTGCAACAATGTATCCATTTGTATCCGCATAAAACCATCTGTATCTGAAATGGATACAAATGGATACATTGTTGCAACCGCAAGACTTTCATGTAAAATATAATAGCGGCGCTCTCTGCAGGGACAGAAGTCATTAAATGCCGGCTGTAGACGGGATTGTTGGTGGTAACGTCGGCCAATTGAACGACTGATTGAACGTCCGGTTTTCGTCCCTTCTATGGCCTCATAAGCCAACGCCGGCTGCAATATTCGATCTGTGTGTAAATCTGGGACCACAGACCAGCACTGCGCGGTCCCAGATTTGGAGGTCGGCCACATTGAGGTGATGCTTTGGCACCTGGCGCTGTGTGTACTCCGTATCTGTTCATTGTGAGTGGAGGAAGATTCGATCGTTCCACCTGTCCCACCTCCCGGTATGACCAGCTCCAGCCATCCACACGCACCGATCCACCGACAACGCAGGCCACACACGGGTCAGATTCCAAACTAATTTTCTGCAGAAAATCAGAAATTTTGTGTGTTCTGCAATCCGATTGATTTCAAAATTCGACCGATCGAGCCTTTAAGTTCCCCTCCTATTGCTACAGAAAAGAATTTTCGTGGCCATGAATTTTCGCTTCTCTCCAGCTCGCCGCTCGCGCTCGTTTCTTTATCGATGAAATTTCTCGCACAATTCTCCCATCATTGACTAGAAATTTTTTTTTTAAATTTCCCAGGTGCCCGATCACTCAGATTCGATGGTCGCTCAAAAATCGCCCGTTGCTTTCGCCCCACGAATGGTGAAATTCGAACGAAAATTCTTAGAAAAATTTTGGAAAGAAAATTTGTTTGGAATTCGACCCGCGGATGGCCGGCTTTATGAACTGACAAAACCTTCCAGGGGTCTTCAGTAACGCCCCCCCCACAGGGAGCAAATGCTTTACTGAGGCTACTGATTGGACACTTTGACACTCACTCTGTTTACTTCCCCCCCATTCCCATCCCCCCTCCCCCCCCACATCTGCATCAACATGGAGATGAATAGGGATCACCCTCCCAGGTCACATGTGGGGGGGGGGCCTGCAGGCAGCATATTCCACATGAATCATTATTGTTACAGTGTGTGGAGCTCCAACATCTTCTGTGGCGTTGTACACAGAGGTCCCATACACTTCCAGGGACAAGTACGGATGAAAAACGGATGTAAACGGATGAAAAACAGATGAAAAAATAGATTTAAATGGATCTAGTAGGATGAAAAAACGGATGAAAAAGATGTAAACGGATGAAAATGGATGAAAAAACAGATGTAAACGGATGTAAATGGATCTAATAGGATGAAAAAATGGATGAAAAAGATGTAAACGGATGTAAATGGATCTAAAAGGATGAAAAACCAGATGTAAACAGATGAAAAAACAGATGTAAAGGTTGAAAACGGATGAAAAACAGATGAAAAAAATGATGCAAAACGGATGAAAAATGGATCAAAAACCGGATGTAAACAGATCTACTAGGATGAAAAAAATGGATGTAAACAGATAAAAATAGATGAAAAACGGATGAAAAAGATGTAAACGGATGAAAATGGATGCAAAAAGATGTAAATGGATAAAAAACATGAAAAACCGGATGCAAACAAATGAAAAACAGATGAAAAAACTTATGTAAACAGATCCAGAAGGATGAAAAAACGGATGTAAACAGATGAAAATGAATGAAAAAAAAATGGATGTAAATGGGTGAAAACGGATGAAAAAACTGATCTAAATGGATGAAAATGAATGAAAAGACAGATGTAAACGGATTAAAACAGATGAAAAATGGATGTAAATGGTGGAAAACGGATGAAAAAACAGATCTAAATGGATGAAAAACGGATGAAAAACGGATGTAAACGGATGAAAAACGAATGTAAACGGATGAAAAACGAATGTAAACTCATCTGTTTTTTTCTTTGAAAAAACATGACTGAACTGCAGAAAAAAAAACGGAACACCAGTGTGAATTCTAGAGACTAAAGTTTTTCTTACCTTAATACATTCCTCCCCCCCAGCTCCCCTCCCCCCGCTCCCCCCTCCCAGCTCCCCTTCCCCAGCTCCCCCCTCCCAGCTCCTCTTATACTTACCTAAGCCCCATCTTGATCCAATGACATGCATGAGAGCAGCAGCTCTCCCAGGTCTCCTTCTTGCCTTACTGGCTCTTGCTATTATCAGTGCCAATGGGGGGAGAGCGGGGGGGGGGGGGGTGGGGTGGGGGGGTCTGAGCCGCACTCTATGTGTGTGAATGGACACACAGAACATGGCTCAGGAGCGATCCTGCTTGAGGCTAGCTATTGGGGGCACTCATGAGGGGGAAGGAGCCGGAAGCACCAGCGGGGGAGGGGTGGGGGTGGGGGCTGAGCCGCACTCTGTGTGTGTGAGTGGACACAGAGAGGACGGCTCAGGAGCGATCCTGCTTGAGTGCCCCCATAGCAATAGGCTAACTATTGGGGGCGCTCGTCAGGGGGAAGGAGCCGGAAGCACCAGCGGGGGACCCATGAAGAAGGGGCTACTCCATGCAGAACCATTCCAGAGAGGGGGAAGTATCACATTTGTGTTATTTAATATATATGTTTCCTTTAGAATCACTTTAAGTCGGTCCGTGCCTTCCTGATCATGTGACCACTGTGACTGGCTGTCCTACCGGCTCCCAAGTGTTGTCTATGACAGCTTGGCCACTGTGCTAGGGGTGCATGCTCTCAGCACAGAAACCTCAGCCATCCATGGACACACATGTGAGATTCGATCCATCGATGGATAGGCTGGTTGGATCCATCGATCGACTTCAGTACAACCTGCCTGTCAGATCTTTTTCTGTCCGGAATTTTCTCTCCTATCACCCCTGGTGGAAGGAAAGAAAACTGAAGAATCCATGTGCTGCTTAAATCCAGGAAAAGTCCTGTTGATCCTGCCAGAAATCATGTAACTTCCTGTGCACTGAACTGAGATCTTATCAGCCATTCTAGTAATGTACTGTGATCTACAAAGTAACACCCTCCTATGTTACAGAGATAAAGAGGGGGGGAGGTTCTGTAGTCTAGCCTCAGGGTGACCACTCTGTTCCTCATAGATACAGTGCAATGAGTGAATGTTGTCACCCTAGGACAGGAAGTGTGTCACTGATCAGATCATCGGGGGAAAATAAAGGGAAAAGGTTTAAAAGGAAAACTAATGCAACCATCACATATAAGGACAGGTCAGCTGCACTATATATATATACTATATGGCCCAAAATATTGTCCCCGCCCTCCAAATCATGTGATTCAGGTGCTCCAATCCCCTCCAAATCATGTGATTCAGGTGCTCCAATCCCCTCCATATCATGTGATTTCGGTGCTCCAATCCTCTCCATATCATGTGATTTAGGTGCTCCAATCCCCTCCAAATCATGTGATTCAGGTGCTCCAATCTCCTCCATATCATGTGATTCAGGTGTTCCAATCCCCTCCATATCATGTGATTCAGGTGCTCCAATCCCCTCCGTATCATGTGATTCAGGTGCTCCAATCCCCTCCAAATCATGTGATTCAGGTGCTCCAATCCCCTCCGTATCATGTGATTCAGGTGTTCCAATCCCCTCCATATCATGTGATTCAGGTGTTCCAATCCCCTTCGTATCATGTGATTCAGGTGTTCCAATTCCCTCCATATCATGTGATTCAGGTGTTCCAATCCCCTTCGTATCATGTGATTCAGGTGTTCCAATCCCCTCCCAATCATGTGATTCAGGTATTCCAATCCCCTCCATATCATGTGATTCAGGTGTTCCAATCCCCTCCATATCATGTGATTCAGGTGTTCCAATCCCCTCCATGGACACAGGTGTATACAATCAAGCCCCTAGGCATGCAGACGGCTTCTACAAACATTGGTGAAAGAATGGGTCGCTCTCAGGAGCTCAGTGACTCCAAGCGTGGTCCCGTGATAGGTGGCCACCTGGGCAATAAGTCCATCCGTGACATTTCCTGGCTACTAAATATTCCACGCTCAACTGTTAGTGGGATTATAACAAAGTGGAAGCCAATGGGAACAACAGCCACTCAGCCACCAAGTGGTAGGCCACGTCACATGACAGGGCGGGGTCAGCGCATGCTGAAGCGCACAGTGCGCAGAAGTCACCAACTGTCTGCAGAGTCAATAGCTAAAGACCTCCAAACTTGGTGTGGCCTTCAGATGAGCCCAACAACAGTGCGTAGAGAGCTTCATGGAATGGGTTTCCATGGCCGAGCAGCTGCATCCAAGCCTTCCATCACCAAGTGCAACGCAAAGCGTCGAATGCCGTGGTGTAAAGCACGCCGCCACTGGACTCTAGAGCATGGAGACGTGTTCTCTGGAATGACCAATCACACTCCTCTGTCTGGCAATCCAATGGATGTGTCTGGGTTTGGCGGTTGCCAGGAGAACGGCACTTGCCTGACTGCATGTGCCAAGTGTAAAGTTTGGTGGAGGGGGGATTATGGTGGGGGGTGGTTTTTCAGGGGGTGGGCTTGGCCCCCTAGTTCCAATGAAGGGAACTCTTAAGGCGACATTTTGGACAATTTCATGCTCCCAACTTTGTGGGAGGAGTTTGGGGATGGTCCCTTCCTGTTCCAACATGACTGCCCACCAGTGCACAAAGCAAGGTCCATAAAGACATGGAGGAGCCAGTTTGGGGTGGAGGAACTTGACTGTCCTGCACAGAGTCCTGACCTCAACCCCATAGAACACCTTTGGGATGAATTAGAGTGGAGACTGCGAGCCAGGCCTCCTCCCCCGACATCAGAGCCAGCCCTCCTCCCCCGACATCAGAGCCAGGCCTCCTCCCCCGACATCAGTGCCTGACCTGACAAATGTGCTTCTGGAAGAATGGTCCAACCTTCCCATAGACACCCTCCTAAACCTTGTGGACGGCCTTCCCAGAAGAGTTGAAGCTATTGTAGGTGCAAAGGGCGGGGCCAACTCAATACTGACCCTTACGGACTAAGACTGGGGGTCCATTAAAGGTCATGTGCGTGGAAAGGGCGGGGCCAACTCAATATGGAACCCTACGGACTAAGACTGGGGGGCCATCAAAGGTCATGTGCGTGGAAAGGGCGGGGCCAACTCAATATTGAACCCTACGGACTGAGACTGGGGGGCCATCAAAGGTCATGTGTGTGGAAAGGGCGGGGCCAACTCAATATTGAACCCTACGGACTGAGACTGGGGGGCCATTAAAGGTCATGTGCGTGGGAAGGCCGGCGGCCCGATACTTGGGGCAATATGGTGTATATATTTACACTTCTAAAAAAAATTAGAGGAAGACTCTGAGAACCCATCAGATCCCAATGGGGAGGAATCTCCTGCTGGATCTCTATCCTGACATGGACGGGGGATGGGTGAGGAATGTAAGGACGCCCCATCGTTTGATGGAAATGAAAATGATCGACCTACAGAGTTCAAAGACACCCCGAAAATCAAAGTGAAGAAATGATGCAGCAGGCGAGTCCATGTCGGTGAAATGTCATTGCAGCAACTCAGAATGGCCCTCAGTAGTCTGTGTGGCCCCCACATGCTTGTATGCATGCCTGACAACGTCGGGAGAGGCTCCTAATGAGACCACGGATGGTGTCCTGGGGGATTTCCTCCCAGATCTGGACCAGGGCATCACTGAGCTCCTGGACAGTCTGAGGTGCAACCTGGTGGCATCGGATGGACCGAAACATGACATCCCAGAGGTGTTCTATTGGATTTAGGTCAAGCGAGCGTGGGGGCCATTCAATGGTATCAATTCCTTCATCCTCCAGAAACTGCCTGAATACTCTCCCCACATGAGGTCGAGCATTGTCTGCACCAGGAGGAACCCAGGACCCACTGCACCAGGAGGAACCTAGGACCCATTGCACCAGGAGGAACCCAGGACCCACCGCACCAGGAGGAACCCGGGCCCACTGCACCAGGAGGAACCCAGGACCCACTGCACCAGCATAGGGTCTGACAATGGGTCCAAGGATTTCATCCTGATACCTAATGGCAGTCAGGGTGCCATTGTGTAGCCTGTAGAGGTCTGTGCGTCCCTCCATGGAGATGCCTCCCCAGACCATCACTGACCCACCACCAGAACAGTCATGCTGAACCATGTTACAGGCAGCAGAACGTTCTCCACGGCTTCTCCAGACCCTTTCACGTCTGTCACATGTGCTCAGGGGGAACCTGCTCTCATCTGTGAAAAGCACAGGGTGCCAGTGGTGGACCTGCCAATTCTGGGGTTCAATGGCCAATGCCAATCCAGCTCTATGGTGCCGGGCAGTGAGCACAGGGCCCACTAGAGGACGTCGGGCCCTCAGGCCACCCTCATGAAGTCTGTTTCTGATTGTTTAGTCAGAGACATTCCCACCAGTGGCCTGCTGGAGGTCATTCTGTAGGGCTCTGGCAGGGCTCATCCTGTTCCTCCTCGCACAAAGGAGCAGATACCGGTCCTGCTGATGGGTTAAGGACCTTCTACGGCCTGTCCAGCTCTCCTAGAGGAACTGCCTGTCTCCTGAAACCTCCTCCATGCTCTCGTCTCCTGGAATCTCCTCCATGCTCTTGTCTCCTGGAATCTCCTCCATGCTCTCGTCTCCTGGAATCTCCTCCATGCTTTCGTCTCCTGGAATCTCCTCCATGCTCTCGTCTCCTGGAATCTCCTCCATGCTCTCGTCTCCTGGAATCTCCTCCATGCTCTTGTCTCCTGGAATCTCCTCTATGCTCTTGTCTCCTAGAATCTCCTCCATGCTCTCGTCTCCTGGAATCTCCTCCATGCTCTTGTCTCCTGGAATCTCCTCCATGCTCTTGTCTCCTGGAATCTCCTCCATGCTCTTGTCTCCTGGAATCTCCTCCATGCTCTCGTCTCCTGGAATCTCCTCCATGCTCTTGAGACTGTGCTGGGAGACACAGCAAACCTTCTGGCAGTGGCACGTATTGATGTGCCATCCTGGAGGAGTTGGACTGCCTGTGCAACCTCTGTAGGGTCCAGGTATGGCCTCATGCTATCAGTAGTGACACTGCAAAGCTAGTGAAAAACAGTCAGAAAAGAGGAGTAGGGAAAAAAATGTCAGTGGCCTCCACCTGTAAAACCATTCCTGTTTCGGGGGTCATCTCATTGTTGCCCATCTAGTGCACCTGTTGGTAATTTCATGAACACCAAAGCAGCTGAAACTGATGAACAATCCCCTCTGCGACTAATGCAGGCCATAGATGGGGAGAAAAACGGCAGATTTCTCTTTTAAAAAACGAAAATTCGGTCGTTCAAGCGGCCGATGTTGCCATCAATGGTAAAAAAAATCGGCCGATTTTCATCCCTTCTACAGCCAGCAAAAAGTGTCTCTGCAGAGAGCTCCGCTATTTCTGACAGTTCTCTGACAGTTCCTTGACATTTACAGCGGTTGAAACATTGTATCTATTTATTTCCATTTAGGATACAGATGTTTTTATTCGGAAACAGATACAATGTTTCAACCGCTGTAAATGTCAAGGAACTGTCAGAGAACTGTCAGAAATAGCGGAGCTCTCTGCAGGGACACTTTTTGCTGGACTGGAATTATTCTTATTTTCATCCTACTTCTTCTTCTTCTTCTTCTTCTTCTTCATCCTCATCCTCTTCTTCTTCTTCTTCTTCATCCTCATCCTCTTCTTCTTCTTCTTCTTCATCCTCATCCTCTTCTTCATCCTCATCTTCTTCTTCTTCATCCTCATCCTCTTCTTCTTCATCCTCATCCTCTTCTTCTTTTTCATCCTCTTCTTCATCCTCATCCTCTTCATCTTCTTCATCATCATCATCCTCTTCTTCTTCTTCATCCTCTTCTTCTTCTTCATCCTCATCCTCTTCTTCTTCATCCTCATCCTCTTCTTCTTCATCCTCTTCTTCTTCCTCTTCTTCTTCTTCATCCTCATCCTCATCCTCTTCTTCTTCATCCTCATCCTCATTTTCTTCTTCCTCATCCTCTTCTTCTTCTTCATCATCCTCATCCTCTTCTTCTTCTTCATCCTCCTCCTCCTCCTCCTCTTCTTCTTCTTCATCCTCATCCTCTTCTTCATCCTCATCCTCTTCTTCATCCTCATCCTCTTCTTCATCCTCATCCTCTTCTTCTTCTTCATCCTCTTCTTCTTCTTCATCCTCATCCTCTTCTTCTTCATCCTCATCCTCTTCTTCTTCATCCTCATCCTCTTCTTCTTCATCCTCATCCTCTTTCTCTTCTTCATCCTCTTCCTCTTCTTCTTTTTCTTCTTTTTGTCTTCCTCTTGCAGGTCACTGCTCATGCGCAGTTTTTTTTATCGGTAAAAAATCGGACGATTCGCCCACTAATTGCCGCGAAAATCGGCCGATCGGCAAAATCGGCCGATTTTTTTTCAACTTTACCGAAAAAAAAAAACGGCCAAAATACCGAAAAACGGCCGACCAAATCGCCCACTAACGATCCGAAAATCGGCCGATTTTATTTTCGGCCGAAAAATCGGCCGATTTTCGACCCATCTATGGCCTGCATTACCTGACCAGATCAATATCCCAGGAGTGTCATGGATGTCATGCTAGACTCAGATTACAACGTCTGCCTTGTATTTTTTTGAGCCGTGTATATATATATATACTGCAGGAAGTCATTGACAGGGATCACGATCTCCTCAGCCCAGTCCTACCCCCGGGGGTTTGCTCTGCAGGACTTCTGCCAGGAGACGGTGATGGGGCTATCTGGGCTCTTTCTTACGTAAGTTACAATCGGCCCATTTACTAACAGAAGCATTGTACAGACAGAACCGGCGGGCAGTCCAGGGCTGGACGGGGGAGTCAGTCTAACAGGACATGTGAGAAGGATGCAGCGGGATGCTGGAGGGGTCACATGAATGGAGACGCCGGAAAATATTTTTATCAGAAGATAAAATGTGTCCTGGATACGATCAGCAGCATCAAAAAATTCCCCTCCGCCTGGAAATGGCAGTTGAGTGTTCCATGGCTGCTGGTGAGTTAAAGAACCAAATGGATATTCTGGGGGAGGGGTGAGATATGTCATACATCTCTGATCCTGAGATCTCACTATTCCAGCTGTATCTTTTTTAATTTGATGTTATGGAGAATGTAACAGGAGGAGAAGGGACACGGAGAGGTGGAAGGGATAGCATAAAAGGTGGGCGTGGTCACGTAAAAGTGGGTGGGAACACAAAAAAAGGTGCAAGGGACAAACAAAAAGATGGGTGGGTCCAAATAAAAGTGGGTAGGATCATATAAAGGTGGGCAGGTCACATAAAAGTGGGCGTGGCCACACAAAGGTGCATGGGATCCCATAAAGGTGTACAGGATTACATAAAGGTACGTAAGTTCATGTGGAGGTGGGTGGGATCTCATAAAGGTTGGTGGGATCATAGAAGGATGAGCCCATAAAGGTGCACATAAACATGGAAGGGATCACACGAAGGGGGGGGGGGGGGGGGGCAGGATCACATAAAGGTGATCTATGAAAAAGGTACCAGGGGCATCTCATGGGGCCCCCTACTGACCCTGGGCCCTCGGGCAGTGCCCAAGTTTCCAAATGGTCAGTCCGCCCCTGGTGGGATCACATAAACGTGTTCAGGATCATGTAAAGGTGGGTGTGGGAACACATAAAGGTGGTTAGGTCAAATAAAGGTGCGTGGGATCATATAGAGTTGGGTGTGGTCACCTAAAGGTGCGTGAGGCCCCAAAAACGTTGGTGGGATTGCATAGAGGTGGGTTGGATCACATAAAAGTGGTTAGGTCACATAATGGTGAGTAGGATCATATAGAGGTGGGTGGGATCACATAAAAGTATGCTGGATCCTTCAAAAGTGGGCGTGGTCACATAAAGGCGGGATCCTGTAGAGTTGGGCGTGGTCACATAAAGGTGTGTGAGGCCCCAAAAACATTGGTGAGATTGCATGGAGATGGGTGGGATCAGATAAAAGTATGCAGGTTCCTTCAAAAGTGGGCGTGGTCACATAAAGGTGGGTGGGATCATGTAGAGGTGAATGGGATCACATAAAGGTACGTGGGATCATATGATGATGTTCATCCATCGTGTTCAAAGAGGACCCTTACATCTAACAGGTAGCATATAAAAATGAGCAAGAACCCACAAAGGTGCACAGAAACATGGAAGGGATAACATAAAGGTGGGCAGGATCATGTAAAGTGGATGGGGGCGCATAAAAGTGGTTAGGTCAAATAAAGGTGCGTGGGATCATGTAGAGTTGGGTGTGGTCACATAAAGGTGCGTGAGGCCCCAAAAATGTTGGTGGGATTGCATAGAGGTGGGTTGGATCACATAAAAGTGGTTAGGTCACATAAAGGTGAGTGGGATCATTTAGAGGTGGGTGGGAATCACATAAAAGTATGCAGGGTCCTTTAAAAGTGGGCGTGGTCACATAAAGGTGGGTGGGATCATGAAGAGGTGAATGGGATCACAAAAAGGTGGGTGGGATCATGAAGAGGTGAATGGGATCACATAAAGGTGGGTGGGATCATATAAAGGTGGGCCCACATAAAAGTGTGCAGGATCACAAAAATGTGGGCGCAATCACATAAAGGGGGATGGGGTTACAAAAAAGTGGGCAGGATCACATAAATGTAGGTGGGATTAGATAAACATAGTTGGGAACACAAAAACCTGGTCGTAATCACCTAAAGGTGTGTGGAAGCATGTAAAGGGTGCAGTGGGATCACATAAAGGTGGGTGGGATCATGTAAAAGGTGGGTGGGATCACACAAAGGTGGGTGGGATCATGTAAAAGATGGGGTGGGATCACATAAAGGTGGGTGGGATCATGTAAAAGGTGGGTGGGATCACATAAAGGGGGGTGGGATCATGTAAAAGGTGGGTGGGATCACATAAAGGTGGGTGGGATCATGTAAAAGATGGGGTGGGATCACATAAAGGTGGGTGGGATAATGGAAAAGATTGGGTGGGATCACATAAAAGTGGGTGGAATCAAGTACAAGGTGGGTGGGATCACGTAAAGGTGGGTGGGATTATGTAAACAATGAGGTGGGATCACATAAAGGTGGGTGGGGTCATGTAAAAGGTGTGGTTGGATCACAGAAAAAGTGGTGAAATCAAGTAAAAGGTGGGTGGGAACACAGAAAGGTGGGTGGGATCATGTAAAAGCTGGGTGGGAACACAGAAAGGTGGGTGGGGTCATGTAAAAGTGGGTGGAATCAAGTAAAAAATGAGTGGGATCACATAAAGGTGGGTGGGGTCATGTAAAAGATGAGGTGGGATCACATAAAGGTGGGTGGGGTAATGTAAAAGGTGTGGTTAGATCACATAAAAGTGGGTGGAATCAAGTAAAATGTGGGTGGGAACATAGAAAGGTGGGTGGGATCATGAAAAAGGTGGGTGAGATCACACAAAGGTGGGTAGGATCATGTAAAAGATGGGGTGGGATCACACAAAGGTGGGTGGAGTCATGTAAAAGATGGGGTGGGATCACATAAAGGTGGGTGGGATAATGTAAAAGATGGTATGGGGTCACATAAAGGTGGGTGGGGTCATGTAAAAGGTGGGTGGAATCACACAAAGGTGGGTGGGATCATGTAAAAGATGAGGTGGGATCACATAAAGGTGGGTGGGGTCATGTAAAAGATGAGGTGGGATCACATAAAGGTGGGTGTGGTCATGTAAAAGGTGGGTGGGAACACAGAAAGGTGGGAGAGAAGCACATAACCCAAATCTGGCCCCCCCAACCCCTATAAATTACAATGAAAGGTTAGAGAAATGATTCTTGTGGGGGGGGGGGGGTAAAAATAGGAAACATCTGAGAGATAATTGAATTCTTATGTATAAATATATTCAAGAGAAATATAAATATCTGACAGATAAATGTTTTATTCCAGGGATTGTGTCACAAATCAGCCATGTGTAGAGGGAAGGTGTCTTTACCATCATTATTGGAAGGGATTCTTTACAGTGCGAGTGAGTACAACTAATAATATCCACAGCCGGTTGCCGTTGCCCTGGGTGGGGGTGGGGGGCTGTCTGACTCTCCAGGACCATGTCTTCTGGGGGTTGTAATGCCTTCCCTAATGCCAAGTGCCCCCAGAACTCGCTATGGGGGCACCCAATCAGGCTCGCTCTGGAGGCAAGAACCCCGATACTAAGTCACCGGTCACACTGCTGCGATTTAAAAATGCGCAATTTCAGGTGCGATTTCGGAAGACTTTATTACTTTAAGAGAAAAGTCTTATAGAATTTCCATGACCTCATCTCATGACAGCAAGATGCCTGCCAAGGAGGAGGAGCAACAGCCGCGATGACATCATATCCTCTCCTCTCTCTCTGCAGAAAAAGGAAACTACAGTTCCCATCATCCACAGGGAATGGTGGTAAATGTGGGCGGGTACACCAGGCCATTACATGTTGAATGTATCTGAGAGTCTCGGTCCGCCCACCACTGCAAGTGGGGCTGAATGACATCACTGCTTCCTTGGAGAAAGAACTACGGAAGGGAGGTGCCAAGACCGGTGGCTGGGGGAATAGGAGGCATAGAGGCCACCGGCCACACAAACAGGAAACCAAAGAGAATTAACAGTTCGATCTGAAAATGAATCGGCTATTTCAGAGCAACTACTGAGCGATCCAGAAGATGGAGGACATATTCACTGAAATGGACCACGCCTGTGTAATATGGGTTATCAGTGGACCAAGCCTGTGTGATATGGGTTGTCAGTGGACCACGCCTGTGTGATATGGGTTGTCAGTGGACCACGCCTGTGTGATATGGGGTGTCAGTGGACCAAGCCTGTGTGATATGGGTTGTCAGTGGACCACGCCCGTGTAATATGGGTTGTCAGTGGACCACGCCCGTGTAATATGGGTTGTCAGTGGACCAAGCCTGTGTGATATGGGTTGTCAGTGGACCACGCCCGTGTAATATGGGTTGTCAGTGGACCACGCCTGTGTAATATGGGTTGTCAGTGGACCACGCCCTTGTAATAGGAGTTGTCAGTGGACCACGCCTGTGTGATATGGGGTGTCAGTGATCCACGCCCGTGTAATATGGGTTGTCAGTGGACCACGCCCATGTAATATGGGTTGTCAGTGGTCCACGCCCGTGTAATATGGGTTGTCAGTGGACCACGCCCGTGTAATATGGGTTGTCAGTGGACCACGCCCGTGTAATAGGGGTTGTCAGTGGACCACGCCCGTGTAATATGGGTGTCAGTGGACCACGCCTGTGTAATATGGGTGTCAGTGGACCACGCCTGTGTAATATGGGTGTCAGTGGACCACGCCTGTGTAATATGGGTGTCAGTGGACCACGCCTGTGTAATATGGGTTTATGACTTTAACATTTCTGCCACTCCAGGATGCATTCTCCCCATCCCCCGCAGCTCCCCTCCCCCAGACGTATACCTTCAACCCAGTCAGTGACATGCAGGGTCCTCTCCCAGTCTTCACCCAATGGTGGGCTGTGAGTGCAGGGTGCTGTAGTGACACTGGCTCAGGGGGGCGGGTTCATGACGCCCGCACTCAGAGTATGTCTCCTGCTGGGCATCATTCAGACTGAGGACACCTGGTGGGAGAGAAAAGGTACTGCGGGGGGGGACAGCACCTGAGAGCAGGTTGGTATTGCAGCCAAGGTCCATTTTCATTCCAAACAGTGCCAGTTGGACCTTTAAAAATAATTCTCAATATAGACTGTTGGGACAAGGTGATAGGCCACAAGATTCTCTGCTGGGACAAGGTGATAGGTCACAAGACTCTTTGCAGGGACAAGTTGATAGGTCACAAGACTCTCTGCAGGGACAAGGTGATAGGTCACAAGACTCTCTGCTGGGACAAGGTGATAGGTCACAAGACTCTCTGCTCAGACAAGGTGATAGGTCACAAGACTCTCTGCAGGGACAAGGTGATAGGTCACAAGACTCTCTGCAGGGACAAGGTGATGGTTCACAAGACTCTCTGCTGAGACAAGGTGATAAGTCACAAGACTCTCTGCAGGGACAAGGTGATAGGTCACAAGACTCTCTGCTGGGACAAGGTGATAGGTCACAAGACTCTCTGCTCAGACAAGGTGATAGGTCACAAGACTCTCTGCAGGGACAAGGTGATAGATCACAAGACTCTCTGCTGGGACAAGGTGATAGGTCACAAGACTCTCTCTGCTGGGACAAGGTGATATGTCACAAGACTCTGCTGGGACAAGGTGATGGTTCACAAGACTCTCTGCAGGGACAAGGTGATAGGTCACAAGACTCTCTGCTGGGACAAGGTGATGGTTCACAAGACTCTCTGCAGGGACAAGGTGATAGGTCACAAGACTCTCTGCTGGGACAAGGTGATGGTTCACAAGACTCTCTGCAGGGACAAGGTGATAGGTCACAAGACTCTCTGCTGGGAGAAGGTGACAACCCTTAGAAGGGCCCTTACAGGACAGAGATATTCTCCTCCACCACTAGAGGTCTCTAAACCTCTACTCACTGTGGACAGCCTTCTGTGATGACTCATCGCCATCTAGTGGATATATTTCAGTACTGCAGTTATCATATCTGCAGAGGCTGAAGGGGAAATCTACACTATGGGGAGGATTCACTGAAACCGGAGTGATTGGGGTTACCAACGGTCAGTAAATTGATGGATAGTTTGATTTTTACAACTGTCTGTAAATATCCGGGTCTGATAATTCGTCATGCTGTATTGACTTTTCTAAGTGTAAACCAATCAAACGACTCGTCGGTGTTGTCAGGGTTTCCACATCGGATTTATACGGTTTAAATATTGATTGCCTTAGTCTTTATTGCCATTTTTCAGGCTGTCAGTAAAAAAAATGTGCTCCGTCAGTAAATTTTCCATGTTTTGTCAGTAAAAAATGCTGCCGGGGGGTTGGCAGCACTGAATGTGATGCAGCTGTGCAGAGTAGCCAATCAGCTTCCAGTTCTTATCATCAACGCTTAATTGAACAAGCTGAAGTTAGAAGCTGATTGGTCCGCTGTGTGCAGCTGCACCACATTCTGTGTGCACCGCTTTTAGTGAACCCCCCCATTGTTACTGCATGTGGATTAACATACAAAAGTGCAGCGCTAGAAACTTAAAGCAGGGTTCTGCCCAAAAGTGGAAGCTCCGCTTTTCTGCCTCCCTCCCCCCTCCGGTGCCACATTTGGCACCCTTTATGGGGGGGGGGGGTGCTTGTACCTGGTTTTGAGAGGTACCTGCTCCCACCTCTGGCTGAGTTTGCCACGGAGACCTGAGCCGCAAATTCAGCACCCCCCAAAAGCCCTCTGGGCAGGGGCGTCCCTAGGGTTGGTGTCACCCAGTGCGATAACACTTGGTGACACCCCCTCCGACGATTCCCTGCAGAATGGATCAGATCTGCGGATTGAGCATAATGGATCGGATCCATTATGCTCAATCTGCAGATCCGATGCATCCTGCGGGGATCGTCAGCATGCAACCTATATGGGGTGACACCGGATCCCCTCCACGAACAGGTAAGTTGTAAAGAAAGCCGACGATCCCCGCAGGATGGATCGGATCTGTAGATTGGGGAGCATAATGGATCGGAATGTAATCCATTATGCTCAATCCGCAGATCCGATCCATCGTCGGAGGGGGTGTCATCAAGTGTTATCGCCCCGGGTGACACCAACCTTAGGGACGTCCCTGCCCAAAGGGCTTTGGAGGGGTGCTGAATTTCCGGCTCAGTTCACCGCGGCGAACTCAGCCAGAAGTGGGAGTGGGTACCTGTCAAAACCAGGTACGTGCGCCCCCCCATAAAGGGTGCCAAATGTGGCACCGAAGGGGGGAGGCAGAAAATTGGAGCTTTCACTTTTGGGCAGAACCCTGCTTTAAGTTTCTAGCGCTGCACTTTTGAATGTTAATCCACATACAGTAACAATGGGGGAGATTCACTAAAAGCGGTTGTAGGAGAAAAGCCGGCAGGCATGTGGAATCTACTAAAGATGGCGTCTGGAACCATGTTGAGGCGCGACATCGGCGTCAGCGTGATGACGTACATGGACCAGCATGCATAGCGACGCATTTCGGAGCATGCATTAGACCTCTAAGGGTGGAAGCGCACTCCTTTATCAAGCAGGAGATGCCAATGGTACCTTTCATAGGCTGTTTTGGGTGTGGTTTCAGTGTGGGCGAGGACACAGGGGCCCCATGATCCCCTATTGCCCGGGGGGCCCCATGAGTTGCCAGTCCGCCCCTGTCCTCTACTGATCTGGGTCCCTGGGCGCAGGAGGTGTTGCATTTGTGTCAGCACCTGACAGTCGATTGGAGAATTGGCTCGGGGTGAGGATACCGCTGGATGCCGGGACAAGTAAGTGCCACAGTACTTGTAGCTGCTGAATTTTTTTTTTTTATTGGGAGGTGGCGGGGGGGCTGGAACTCCTCTTTAATAATCTATTAATCTATTACATAGTTACATACAGTGCAGGAAATGTGTATTTGCTCCCCGGCTGATGCTGAATGTTTGCCCCTCACACAGAAATGATCGGTCTAACAATGGAATGTTCGCCCCTCACACAGAAATGATCGGTCTAACAATTAAATGTTCGCCCCTCACACAGAAATGATCGGTCTAACAATGGAATGTTCGCCCCTCACACAAAAATGATCGGTCTAACAATGGAATGTTCGCCCCTCACACAGAAATGATCGGTCTAACAATGGAATGTTCGCCCCTCACACAGAAATGATCGGTCTAACAATGGAATGTTCGCCCCTCACACAGAAATGATCGGTCTAACAATGGAATGTTCGGTGTAACACTGAGAGACAGAATACAACAACAAATTCAGCAGAAATGCGTCTAACAAATGATGACTGATCTGCATGTTCATGAGGGAAAGAAGGATTTGATCTCCTTCACAAAACATGACTTAGTACTTGGTGGCCAATCCCTTGTTGGCAATCACAGAAGTCAGACGTTTCCTGGAGTTGGCCCCCAGGTTCGCACACATCTCAGGAGGGATTTTGGCCCACTCCTCTTGGCAGATCCTCTCCAAGTCCTTAAGGTTTGGTGGCTGACGTTTGGCAACTTGAACTTTCAGCTCCTCCACAGATTTTCCATCGGATGAAGGTCTGGAGACTGGCTAGGCCACTCCAGGACCTTAATGTGCTTCTTCTTGAGCCGCTCCTTTGTTGCCTTGGCCGTGTGTTTTGGGTCATTGTCATGCTGGAACACCCATCCACCACCCATTTTCAATGCCCTGGCTGAGGGAAGAAGGTTCTCACCCAAGATTTGAGGGTACATTGCCCCGTCCATCGTCCCTTTGATGCGGTGCAGTTGTCCTGTCCCCTTAGCAGAAAAACACCCACAAAAGCAGAATGTTTCCACCACCATGTTTCACAGTTGGGATGGTGTTCTTGGGGTCATAGGCAGCATTCCTCCTCCTCCAAACACGGCAAGTTGAGTTGATGCCAAAGAGCTGGGTTTTGGTCTCCTCTGACCACAACACTTCCCACCAGTCCTCCTCTGCATCATTCAGATGTTCAGTGGCAGACTTCAGACGGTCCTGGACATGGGCTTTCTTGAGCAGAGGGACCGTGCGGGCACTGCAGGATTTCAGTCCTTGTCGGCGTAGTGTGTTACCAATTGTTTTCTTGGTGACTGTGGTCCCAGCTGCCTGGAGATCATTGACAAGATCCTCACGTGTAGTTCTGGGATGATCCCTCACTGTTCTCATGATCATTGACACCCCACGAGGTGAGATCTTGCATGGTGCACCAGACCTAGGGAGACTGACACTTGTTTTGTGTTTCTTCCATTTGTGAATGATTGCACCAACTGTTGTCACCTTCTCACCAAGCTGCTTGGCCATAGTTTGGTAGCCCAGTCCAGCCTTGTGTAGGTCTACCATCTTGTCCCTGACATCCTTGGACAGCTCTTTGGTCTTTGCCATGGTGGAGAGTTTGGAATCTGATGGTTTGATTGCTCCTGTGGACAGGTGTCTTTTATACAGGTAACACAATGAGATTAGCAGCACTCCCTTTAAGAGACTGCTTCTAATCTCAGCTTGTTACCTGTATGAGAGACACCTGGGAGCCAGAAATCCTGCTGAATGATAGGGGATCAAATCCTTCTTTCCCTCATGAACATGCAGATCAGTCATCATTTGTTAGATGCATTTTTGCTGAATTTGTTGTTGTATTCTGTCTCTCAGTGTTACACCGAACATTCCATTGTTAGACCGATCATTTCTGTGTGAGGGGCGAACATTCCATTGTTAGAACGATCATTTCTGTGTGAGGGGCGAACATTCCATTGTTAGACCGATCATTTCTGTGTGAGGGGCGAACATTCCATTGTTAGACCGATCATTTCAGTACGGGGGAGGGGTGGATTCATTTCTGGGAGATACTGTATGCTTGCAGTGGAACCTCCTGGATGGGCAGGCATGTTTAGATCTTGGTTTAGGCCTTTTCTACGACTTTGAGAAGAAGGTGGCCAAGTGAAGAATCTCAGAGGTCATTGTGGTCAGCTTCCATCCTACGTCTCTCCGTGCCTGGTGATGGTCGGCTGAAGATCTCAGATCCTCTCTGAGGAAAGTCCTTATGAGGCGGTGTGGCAAGCGTACCCACAGAGATGGACGCGGTTCAACCATTTTGCTCCAACCCTCCATTTTGTTAAGAATTCTCCATGTTCTCCCCTCATTCTCCCCCTCCCTCTCTGAGAGTCACAGTGACATTTGGCCGTATGGGTGTTGGAAGTGTCACAGGCAGGCCAGGGCCCAGCAGGGAGCCCCGAGCTATAAAACCTCTCTGAGCTGAGCACCTGGCTGTCTAAGAAAGCTGTGCAATATAGCACATCGTAAAAGATAACGCAAGCCTTCCCAGGAGTTCAAAGACATTCCAGAGGAGCACGAACCAGCTAACACTTTTAAAATCCATTTTTTCCCCTATCTTGGAATATGTGAGACTTACATAAAAACCAGGCCTATCTTCAGATTGCCCACAAGAAGACAAACAGTTTGATAGGTCACACTCCCTGACTGGAATACCTAGGAAAGCAGAAAATTACATCTCTTGAACCATTCAGTGTATAATTTCATATTTCATATCTAATCATTCCTCAAATGCATCTGCATATTAATCTACCCTCGGGTGGAGTGTTACTTGAACCTAGGGAAAGTTATGAGCCAAAATATGAGCTATGAAAGATTTTGGCTCTAGCTTAGGTCTACGCCCAGACCTCCCCTCCCTAAATGGGGTATTGGTCCTTGACTTCAGAAACACCCCCTGCTAGGGAACTACAAAATGGGCTGTCAGGCCTAAGAGAGTTAAGTTGAAGAATTCTCCTGTTTAACATCAGACCCAACTTGGGAGACCCGTACCCCTTTCGCTCTGAAACTTGATCTGCAAACCCAAGGCTGATTGGCAAGTACTTTAACCCTTTAACCTCCTTTCTGTTATCTCTTTGCTGTGCTGTTGCTCTCTGTGTATTTATATATATATTGGTTACATCTTTTTTCTGTAAATATTTTTATTGCACCCTTTTGGACCTTTTAGTAATAAATCTTTCTTTCTGAAAGTGTTGAACTGTTTCTAAAGCTCCTGAATGCAATTTACGAATTCCTGCCTCTAAAAGAGCGCTACTGTGTTTGTTTAACCCTCTGTATAACCGGCCTGCGGTGACCGTATTATACAGACGATTATCTCAACCATTATGATGTTATTGCTGATATTGCCGAGTTTCCTCTTTCAAAAAGGAGGTGGTGGCAGTGTGAAGGGTTAATTGCGTAATTAACTTGACCCAGTAACAATCGCTCCCAGGCGGCCAGTACATCGATTGTAGTCCATTAGCTGGAAAATCGCTGTGCAGGGTGCAGCTGGGTGTGGCATTGTTACGCACGTCACATCGCGGTTCTAGATCGGCTAGTCCTTCGGTCACGAGTTTGGTGAGAAGGTCTGGGGTCTGACGCCGCGATTGTCACAGCCGGGTCTTGAGCAAAGTCTTTCATGACCTGCTGGCCTCAAGGGAAATTATGAGGAAAGGCTTAAGGCTGATTAATTTGGATAGAGTCCCCCTTAAATTTGGGGATGTAGCCTGGCTGTACTTCCATGGGAGGCTCTACTGTATGTTCGGGGCAATTTGAAATACGGCAGTGAGATGGATTGTGGTTTAGTCATTCACATGGGGGTTCCGGGATCTGGGGCCCCCATGTTAAAGAGGGCTTCCAGATTCCGATAAGCCCCCCCCGCCCGCAGACCCCCCCAACCACAGCCCAGGATTGTAGGGAAGAGGCTCTTTTCCCCGTCAACATGGACACAAGGTGCTTTGGGGAGGAAGCCCCCGCCCCAAAGCACCCCTCCCTTGTTGAGGGCATGTGGCCTGGTATGGTTCGAAGGGGGGGGAATTGCTTGTTCCTCCCCCCCTTTCCTGACCTGCCGGGCTGCATGCTCAGATAAGGCTCTGGTATGGGTTTTGGGGGGGGTGCTTTGAGGGGAGCCCCCCCCAAAGCACTTTGTCCCGTGTTCATGGAGACAAGGGCCTCTTCCCAACAACCCTGGCCAGTGGTTGTGGGGGTCTGTGGGCAGGGGGCTTATCGGAATCTGGATGCCCCCAGGGGGTCCCCGGATCCCGCCCCCCTTCAAAATCCTTACTAGACCCAAAGGGCTTGGTATGGATGGGAGGGGAGACACACCCCCCCCCCCCGTCATTTTAAAAAAAAATTTCATGATTGGACAATGCCGACAATTCTTTTTCCATTCAGCTGTCAGAAACGAGGAACCCCACTGACACCAGGATCCCCACTGACACCAGGAACCTCACTGACACCAGGAACCCCACTGACACCAGGAACCCCACTGACACCGGGAACCTCACTGACACCAGGAACCCCACTGACACCAGGAACCTCACTGACACCAGGAATCCCACTGACACCGGGAACCTCACTGACTCCAGGAACCCCACTTACACAATGAACCCCACTGACACCAGGAACCTCACTGACTCCAGGAACCCCACTTACACGATGAACCCCATTGACACCAGGAACCCCACTGACTCCAGGAACCCCACTGACACCAGGAACCTCACTGACTCCAGGAACCCCACTTACACGATGAACCCCACTGACACCAGGAACCCCACTGACACCAGGAACCTCACTGACTCCAGGAACCCCACTTACACGATGAACCCCACTGACACCAGGAACCACAGTGACACCAAGAACACCACTTACACGATGAACCCCACTGACACCAGGAACCACAGTGACACCAGGAACCCCACTGACATGAGGAACCCCACTGACACCAGGAACCCCACTGACACCAGGAACCTCATTGACTCCAGGAACCCCACTTACACAATGAACCCCACTGACACCAGGAACCCCACTGACACCAGGAACCTCACTGACTCCAGGAACCCCACTTACACGATGAACCCCACTGACACCAGGAACCTCACTTATACCAGGAACCTCACTGACTCCAGGAACCCCACTTACACGATGAACCCCACTGACACCAGGAACCCCAGTGACACCAGGAACCCCACTGACACGAGGAACCCCACTGACTCCAGGAACACCACTGACACCAGGAACCCCACTGACACCAGGAACCTCACTGACTCCAGGAACCCCACTGACACCAGGAACCCCACTGACACCCGGAACCTCACTGACTGCAGGAACCCCACTTACACGATGAACCCCACTGACACCAGGAACCCCACTGACACCCGGAACATGAATGGATGTCTCACTACTGAAATACCGTGTGACTTCATCATAGAACTCAGCCAGATTGTAGTCACTGAGCGGGATCTCACCACATAGTCACATGCAGGAAGATACCGCTCAGCATATTGTGTTCGAAGATCGCGGTCGAACATCCTGTAGGTTTGAATGTTCGACCGCAAACCGAACGGGGGGTGTTCAGCCCATCACTACTACAGAGGACAGAATTCACAGACACCCCAAAAATCAAAGTGAAGAAATGATGCAGCAGGCGAGTCCATGTTGGTGAAATGTCATTGCAGCATCTCAGAATGGTCCTCAGTAGTCTGTGTGGCCCCCACGTGGTTGTATGCATGCCTGACAATGTCGGGGGAGGGTCCTAATGAGACCACAGATAGTGTCCTGGGGGATTTCCTCCCAGATCTGGACCATCACTGAGCTCCTGGACAGTCTGAGGTGCAACCTGGCGGCGTCCGATGGACCGAAACATGACATCCCAGAGGTGTTCTATTGCATTTAGGTCAGGGGAGTGTGGGGGCCATTCAATGGTATCAATTCCTTCATCCTCCAGGAACTGCCTGTATACTCTCCCCACATGAGGCCGGGCATTGTCGTGTGCTAGCAGGAACCCAGGACCCACCGCACCAGGAGGAACCCAGGACCCACTGCACCAGGAGGAACCCAGGACCCACTGCACCAGGAGGAACCCAGGACCCCTACACCAGGAGAAACCCAGGACCCCCTACACCAGGAGAAACCCAGGACCCCCTGCACCAGGAGGAACCCAGGACCCCTACACCAGGAGAAACCCAGGACCCCCTGCACCAGGAAGAACCCAGGACCCACCGCACCAGGAGGAACCCAGGACCCACCGCACCAGGGGGAACCCAGGACCCAACGCACCAGGGGGAGCCCAGGACCCAAAGCACCAGGGGGAACCCAGGACCCACCGCACCAAGGGGAACCCAGGACCCACCGCACCAGGGGGAACCCAGGACCCACCGCACCAGGGGGAACCCAGGACCCACCGCACCAGGAGGAACCCAGGACCCCTACACCAGGAGGAACCCAGGACCCCCTGCACCAGTGTAGGGTCTGACAATGGGTCCAAGAATTTCATCCCGATACCTAATGGCAGTCAGGGTGCCATTGTCTAGCCTGTAGAGGTCTGTGTGTCCCTCCATGGAGATGCCTCCCCAGACCATCACTGACCCACCACCACAACGGTCATGCTGAACCATGTTACAGGCAGCAGAACGTTCTCCACGGCTCCTCCAGACCCTCTCATGTCTGTCACATGTGCTCAGGGGGAACCTGCTCTCATCTGTGAAAAGCACAGGGGGCCAGTGGTGGACCTGCCAATTCTGGGGTTCAATGGCCAGTGCCAATCCAGCTCTATGGTGCCGGGCAGTGAGCACAGGGCCCACTAGAGGACGTCGGGCCCTCAGGCCACCCTCATGAAGTCTGTTTCTGATTGTTTGGTCAGAGACATTCCCACCAGTGGCCTGTTGGAGGTCATTTTGTAGGGCTCTGGCAGGGCTCATCCTGCTCCTCCTTCCACAAAGGAGCAGATACCGGTCCTGCTGATGGGTTAAGGACCTTCTACGGCCCTGTCCAGCTCTCGTAGAGGAACTGCCTGTCTCCCGGAATCTCCTCCATGCTCGTCTCCCAGAATCTCCTCCGTGCTCTTGTCTCCCGGAATCTCCTCCGTGCTCTCGTCTCCCGGAATCTCCTCCGTGCTCTCGTCTCCCGGAATCTCCTCCGTGCTTTCGTCTCCCGGAATCTCCTCCACGCTCTCGTCTCCCGGAATCTCCTCTACGCTCTCGTCTCCCGGAATCTCCTCCACGCTCTCGTCTCGTGGAATCTCCTCCACGCTCTCGTCTCCTGGAATCTCCTCCAAGCTCTCGTCTCCTGGAATCTCCTCCACGCTCTCGTCTCGTGGAATCTCCTCCACGCTCTCGTCTCGTGGAATCTCCTCCATGCTCTCGTCTCCTGGAATCTCCTCCAAGCTCTCGTCTCCTGGAATCTCCTCCATGCTCTTGTCTCCTGGAATCTCCTCTGTGCTCTTGTCTCCTGGAATCTCCTCTGTGCTCTTGTCTCCTGGAATCTCCTCCATGCTCTTGAGACTGTGCTGAGAGACACAGCAAACCTTCTGGCAATAGTACGTATTGATGTGCCATCCTGGAGGAGTTGGACTGCCTGTACAACCTCTGTAGGGTCCAGGTATGGCCTCATGCTACCAGTAGTGACACTGACCCCGGCCAAATACAAAACTAGTGAAAAACAGTCAGAAAAGATGAGTAGAGAAAAAAATGTCAGTGGCCTCCACCTGTAATACCATTCCTGTTTCGGGGGTCGTCTCATTGTTGCCCATCTAGTGCACCTGTTGTTAATTTCATGAACACCAAAGCAGCTGAAACTGATTACCACCCCCCTTTGCGACTTACCTGACCAGATCCATATCCCGGGAGGTTCATGGACTTCATGCGACTCGGATTACAAAGTGTAACTTTCATTTATTTAGCAGTGTATATATATATATATTGGGTGCCGCATGCTCAGTGATGTGTGATTGTAACATTTCCAGGTATTTCTTGCATTTCTCAGGACTCACGCTGACAACGCCTTCATCTGCTTTTTGCTCCGGAAGACGGCACCATCTATGTTCAGGCATCATCCAGGGTCACCATCTACTACCTGGATGGAGATGACACCATCATGTACCTGTGCAGTTTTCAGCTGTGTTCAGAAATGTTTGACACATATCAGCCCCTGATGCAGCCTCTTCCCTTGTGACTTGCTACAAAGTTACAATATACAGTCTGATCACTGGGGGAGGGGAGACTGAGGAAGTGACTCCTCCTCCTTCTACAAAGTTACACTGTACAGTCTGATCACTGGGGGAGGGGAGACTGAGGAAGTGATCCTCCTCCTTCTACAAAGTTACACTGTACAGTCTGATCACTGGGGGAGGGGAGACTGAGGAAATGCCTCCTCCTCCTTCTACAAAGTTACAATGTACAGTCTGATCACTGGGGGAGGGGAGACTGAGGAAATGCCTCCTCCTCCTTCTACAAAGTTACAATGTACAGTCTGATCACTGGGGGAGGAGAGACTGAGGAGATGCTTCCTTCTCCTTCTACAAAGTTACAATGTACAGTCTGATCACTGGGGGAGGAGACTGAGGAAATGACTCCTCCTCCTTCTACAAAGTTACAATGTACAGTCTGATCACTGGGGGAGGAGACTGAGGAAACGCCTCCTCCTCCTTCTACAAAGTTACAATGTACAGTTTGATCACTGGGGGAGGAGACTGAGGAAATGACTCCTCCTCCTTCTACAGAGTTACAATGTACAGTCTGATCACTGGGGGAGGGGAGACTGAGGAAATGCTTCCTCCTCCTTCTACAAAGTTACAATGTACAGTCTGATCACTGGGGGAGGGGAGACTGAGGAAATGCTTCCTCCTGCCTGCAACAGATGGATGACATCATTTCAGCCAGGCAGAGTCTGCAGCCTCTCACCTTGTGAGGATATAAGGACAGAGGGCGCCACCATCTAAGTGTAGATTTGATGAGATAATAAACATAGAACCCAGCACGCGGACACATGGAGTATGCAGACAGCCGGCCTCTCCCCCTGCAGTGTGTGGGTTGTGTCCGCATTCTGCGTATTGCCTGCGAGTGCCTACTGGGCTTTGTTTGTCAGATCCCTGAGATCTACACTTAGATGGTGGCGCCCTCTCTCCCTTTATTCTCCTTTCAGTACATGAGAGCGCTCAGGTCGGGGTGTTCTGATGTCGCAAGCTCCGCCCTAGTTTCAGCGAGCACTGAAGTGGGAGGCGGCCAGGCGACGAGCATTGTTTTTGCGGGGTGACGTCGGCCCCATGACAGGCTTTAATGACGGATATCAGACCAGGGATCAGGAAGATGACATTTGTAACCTTTAATGATATGACCACGCCTCCACAAAGACACAGATGACAGTGAGGTTCAATCGTGCGCTCCTCCCCCACAGACGGAGGGATCGTTCACACCAATCATTCTCTGTGCAATGAAGGGTACCTGTCACACACACACAGATCTCAGCCAATCCGGGGGCCGGACACGTCTTCAACCCATCGATTGGCCGGGAATCAGTGACACCTTGCCTCACCTCTAGTGACCAGAAACGCGGCATTGCCTGCAAAGGAGCGGGTGGCAAGGAAGAAGACGACAACTGCCGTTGTCATGACTGCTGGGAGTTGTAGTCCCTCCAGCTAACAGTCAGTGTTCCCTGTCAGTGTAAATCGGCTGTACAAGAAAAAAAAGCAGCCACAGTAGAAAAGCCTGTTCCCTGCCAGCATGCTGCATAGAAGGAGCCTTGCGGTCTGTGTGGAAGCAGTGGTCTCTCTGCAGAGGTCCAACACGCCCCCTGCAGAGTCAGAGCTAGAGATCTCCAATCAGCAAAGAGCATTAACGGTGCTGATGGCGGAAATGTAGTTTGACTGAGCAGGAGGCATGTCGGACCTGCAGAGGATCCTCGCTGTCTGTGTAGAAGCAGTGGTCTCTCTGCAGAGGATCCTCGCTGTCTGTGTAGAAGCAGTGGTCTCTCTGTAGAGGATCCTCGCTGTCTGTGTAGAAGCAGTGGTCTCCATGCAGAGGATCCTCGCTGTCTGTGTAGAAGCAGTGGTCTCTATGTAGAGGATCCTCGCTGTCTGTGTAGAAGCAGTGGTCTCCATGCAGAGGATCCTCGCTGTCTGTGTAGAAGCAGTGGTCTCTCTGTAGAGGATCCTCGCTGTCTGTGTAGAAGCAGTGGTCTCTCTGCAGAGGATCCTCGCTGTCTGTGTAGAAGCAGTGGTCTCTCTGCAGAGGTCCAACATGACCCCCTGCTGAGTCAGTGCTAGAGGTCTTCAATCAGCAAAAGAGAAATAACTTTGTTGGTAGCACAAATATTGCTTTGATTGATTACTGAGATATAGCTTTGACTCTGCAGGAGACATGTCTGACCTCTGCAGAGAGACCACTGCTTCTACACAGACAGCAAGGATCCTCTGCAGAGAGACCACTGCTTCTACACAGCACAGAACCACTACAGAGAGACCACTGCTTCTACACAGACAGCAAGGATCCTCTGCAGAGAGACCACTGCTTCTACACAGCACAGAACCTCTTCAGCCTGCTGGCAGGGAGCGGGGGTCTCTCTGCAGAGGTCTGACATGCCTCTTGCTGAGTCAAAGCTATATTTCTGCAAATCTTTAGGGTTCTCTATGCAAGAGGAATGTCAGACCACTACAGAGAGACCACTGCTTCTACACAGACAGCGAGGATCCTCTGCAGCCTTCTGGCAGGGAGCAGTGGTCTCTCTGCAGAGGTCTGACAGAGGCCCAGCCCTCCCAATCATGTGATTCAGGTGTACCAATCCCCTCCATATCATATGATTCAGGTGTTCCAATCCCCTCTCAATCATGTGATTCAGATGTTCCAATCTCCTCCATATCATGTGATTCAGGTGTTCCAATCCCCTCCAATCATGTGACTCAGGTGTACCAATCCCCTCCATATCATATGATTCAGGTGTTCCAATCCCCTCTCAATCATGTGATTCAGATGTTCCAATCCCCTCCAATCACGTGATTCAGATGTTTCAATCTCCTCCATATCATGTGATTCAGGTGTTCCAATCCCCTCCAATCATGTGATTCAGGTGTACCAATCCCCTCCATATCATATGATTCAGGTGTTCCAATCCCCTCTCAATCATGTGATTCAGATGTTCCAATCCCCTCCAATCACGTGATTCAGATGTTCCAATCCCCTCCAATCACGTGATTCAGATGTTTCAATCCCCTCCATATCATGTGATTCAGGTGTTCCAATCCCCTCCATATCATGTGATTCAGGTGTTCCAATCCCCTCCAACCATGTGATTCAGATGTTCCAATCCCCTCCCAATCATGTGATTCAGGTGTTCCAATCCCCTCCATATCATGTGATTCAGGTGTTCCAATCCCCTCCAATCATGTGATTCAGGTGTTCCAATCCCCTCCCAATCATGTGATTCAGGTGTTCCAATCCCCTCCATATCATGTGATTCAGGTGTTCCAATCCCCTCCATGGCCACAGGTGTATACAATCAAGCTTCCATACACAGCCGCTAGACATTCGAATCTGTGCACGCGTGTGCGGCAGTCATGGGCAGACTAGAAAAACCCCCAAAAAAGTAAAACTAAAGTGAAAACGGAGTTATATTATCACGTGGCCATTTTACATACAGGTGGTGCTAAAGTGGTAACTTTACGTCATTCCAAAAACTGTGCTGAGAAGAAAGGCAACTCTACGGTGAGCAAAGGGGTACAAATCTTCGCACTTCGCCCTCCTGCCGCCATCCCATCACTCTCCCCCCAGATCCACAATCCGGTGTGTTTCTCTAATAACAGAGCCAGCCTGAACCCCCCCCCCCCCAAACCCCACCCCCGCCGCCCCCAGAGTCATCGTTTTGTCTGTTACGGCTGAGCAGCGATAATGCCCTCGGAGAAAAGGAACAACTCTCATCTGGTTGGCCGCCGACGTGCTCTTCAAACTGTGCATGTAAATATGGCTTCCAGGTTCTCTAAGAAGTGTCTCTCTGGGATCTGGATGGGAAAGTCCCCTCAATAGAGATAAGTCCGACACGGGATATCCATCACTCCTCCTCTTCTTCTTCCTCCTCCTCTTCTTCCTCCTCCTCCTCCGCCATCACCTCCACAATGAGCTCAGCGGTGCAGGACGCCTCCCCTTGGCTGTTGATGGATTTGCACGTGTACTTGGCGTCATCGTCACCGCACACCTCCGAGATGGTGAGAGAGCAGTTGCCATCTTCGTCGTACTCTATCTTGAAGTGGCGAGACTCCTTGATGGGATGATCGTCCTTGTACCAGATCACCTCGGGGTCGGGATGACCTGGAGAGCAAAAAAAGAAGTGTTTAGTTTTTAGGAAAGTTCCAACAGCGAACAAACGCCTACGCTCTTCAACTCTAATCCTGACCTTGATCCTAACCTTCTAAGTCTATCCCCCACTCCGACCTTCTAAGTCTATCCCTCACTCCGACCTTCTAAGTCTATCCCTCACTCCGACCTTCTAAGTCTATCCCTCACTCCGACCTTCTAAGTCTATCCCCCACTCCGACCTTCTAAGTCTATCCCCCACTCCGACCTTCTAAGTCGAACCTTAAACTGTAACTGTAACTCTTCAACCCAAGGCCTTACTCCAACCCTCCAACCCTAACCTTCACACAAACCTCAACCATTGAAGCCTAACCCTAATTCCTAACCCTCCAACCTTCTAACTCTAGTAACTGTAACTCTTCAACCCAAGGCCTTACTCCAACCCTCCAACCCCAACCTTCACTCATACTCTAACCCCAACCCTTCATTTGAAACCTAACCCTAATTTCTAAGAATCCAAAGTTCTAACTCTAACTCTGTCCCTCACTCCGACCTTCTAACTCGAACCTTCAACTGTAACCGTAACTCTTCAACCCAAGGTCTTACTCCAACCCTCCAACCCTAACCTTCACACAAACCTCAACCCTTAAATTGAAGCCTAACCCTAATCCTAATTCCTAACCCTCCAACCTTCTAACTCTAGTACCCGTAACTCTTCAACCCAAGGACTTACTCCAACCCTCCAACCCCAACCTTCACTCTAACTCTAATCCCAACCCTTTATTTGAAGCCTAACCCTAATTTCTAAGAACCCAAACTTCTAACTCTCACTCTGTCCCTCACTCCAACCATCTAACTCGACCCTAAACTGTAACCGTAACTCTTCAAACCAAGGACTCACTCCAACCCTCCAACTCCAACCTTCACTCATACTCTAACCCCCAACCCTTCATTTGAAACCTAACCCTAATTTCTAAGAATCCAAAGTTCTAACTCTAACTCTGTCTGTCACTCCAACCTTCTAACTCGAACCTTCAACTGTAACCGTAACTCTTCAACCCAAGGTCTTACTCCAACCCTCCAACCCTAACCGTCACACAAACATCAACCCATAAATTGAAGCCTAACCCTAGCCCTAATTCCTAACCCTCCAACCTTCTAACTCTAGTAACCGTAACTCTTCAACCCAAGGACTTACTCCAACCCTCCAACCCCAACCTTCACTCATATACTAACCCCTGACCCTTCATTTGAAACCTAACCCTAATTTCTAAGAACCCAAATTTCCAACTCTAACTCTTTCCCTCACTTTAACCTTTTAATTTGAACCGTAAACTGTAACCGTAACTCTTCAACCCAAGGCCTTACTCCAACCCTCCAACCCTAACCTTCCCTCATGCTCTAACCACAACCCTTTATTTGAAGCCTAACTCTAATTTCTAAGAACCCAAAATTCTAACTCTAACTTTATCCCTCACTCCGACCTTCTAACTCAAACCTTCAACTGTAACCGTACCTCTTCAAACCAAGGCCTTACTCAAACCCTCCAACCCAAACCTAACTCTAACCCCAACCTTTCATTTGAAGCCTAACCCTAATTTCTAAGAACCAAACTTCTAACTCTGTCCCTCACTCTGACCTTCTAACTTGAACCTTAAACTGTAACCGTAACTCTTCAATCCAAGGCCTTACTCCAACCCTCCAACCCTAACCTTCACACAAACCTCAACACTTAAGTTGAAGCCTAACCCTAGCCGTAATTCCTAACCCTCCAACCTTCTAACTCTAGCATTATCCCTCACTCTAATCCTCTAACCCTAACTCTCCAACATTAACCTTAACTCTAACCCCCACCTTAAGCCTAATGCTAACGTTACCTTCTAACCATCTAACTCTAACCCTATCCCTCTAGTCCTCTAACTCTAATCCTAACTCTCCAGCCCTAATCTTAAATCCAATTCTAACCTTAACTCTAACCCTCCAAACCTAACCTTAAGGCTGTCTCTAAACCTAACCTTCTAACCCTCCAGTCCTCACCTCTAACCTTAATTCTAACCCTCAAACTCTCACTCTAACCCTCTAACTCTCACTCTAACCCTCTAACTCTAATCCTAACTCTCCAACTCTAATTGCAACCCTAACCCTCCAAACCTAATGCTAAACCTTGCTCTAAATCTAACCTTCTAACCCTCTAACTCTAATCCTAACCCTCCAACCCTAACCCCCACCTTAAGCCTAGCTCTAAACCTTACCTTCCAACCCTCTAAACTCTAACCCTATCCCTCTACTCCTCTAACCCTAATCCTAACTCTCCAGCCCTAATCTTAAATCCAAACCTAACCTTAAGGCTGTCTCTAAACCTAACCTTCTAATCCTCTAAATCTAACCCTAACCCTCCAATCCTAACCACTAATCTTAAATCTAACCCTAATCTTCTAACTCTAACCCTAACACTCAAACTCTCACTCTAACCCTAACACTCAAACTCTCACTCTAACCCTCTAACTCATCCTAACTCTCCAAACCTAATCTTAACTCTAACCTTCCAACCCTAACCTAGCTGTAAATCTAACCTTCCAGCCCTCTAACTCTATCCCTATCTCCCAACCCTAACCTTAACTCTAACCCTCCAACCCTAACCCCCACCTTAAACCTAGCTCTAATCCTTACCTTCTAATCCTCTAACCCTAATCCTAACTCTCCAGCCCTAATCTTAAATCCAATTCTAACCTCAACTCTAACCCTCCAAACCTAACCTTAACCCTAGCTCTAAACTTTACCTTCTAACCCTCTAACCCTAACCCTAACCCTCTAACCCTAATGTTAAGCCTAGCTCTAAACTGATCCTTCTAACCCTCTAACTCTAATCCTAACTGTGCAACCCTAATCTTATCCCTAACCCTCCAACCCTAACCTAGCTGTAAACCTAACCTTCTAGCCCTCTAACTCTATCCCTATCTCTCCAACCCTGACTTCTAACCCTCCAACCCTAACCTAACCTTAAGTCTAACCCTAACCTAACCTTAACCCTCAAACTCTAAATTTCCAACACTAATCTTGACCCTAACTCTCCAACCCTAACCTTAAGCCTAGCTCTAAACCCAACCCTCTAACCCTAACCCTCCAATCTTCACCCTAACTCTAACCCTAACAGAAAGTAGTTCCTGCACTACTTTTTACGACTTCAGGTGCAACTTGTATAGACATATTCACGATTTCAAAGTGTATTCAGTGTGAACGGGGGCTTAGAAGAACCGAGCCACCGTTTCCTTTGTGTGTGTGTGTGGCTCATGCTAATACCATAAGAAGGCAGTAAAGATGAGATAATGCCCATTAGGTGGAGGCCAAGAAGGCCTCAGAGAACACCCCCCCCCCACACACACATCCTAATCAACATGAATCATGGAACATCATCATTTCATTGAAGGCATCCTACATTTGAGCTGTGGAGTCATCCTGAAGCCACTTGGACCACACCATGTCAAACTTTTTTGGGCAACCAGTTGTTGCCAAAACATGACAGTTGGAGGGGTGGAGTTCTTCTAAGAGAGGGTGATGGCCTTCCTGGCATAAAATAAGAGAAGCCCCAGTAGTGTCGGTTCAGCTACTGCGGGAGCAAGATCTTCAACCAAGTCCAGTGGACAGAGACGCAGAGAGGGGGAAAATGCAATTCAGGAAACAGAACGAAGGATGTGGACTACGGACTCCCAATATTGGGCAATGTCGGGACAAGTCCTGAAGATGTAAGTGACATCCCCCAATGGGTGAGAACATCTCCAGCAACTTTGAAGGGAGTTGGGATCCCCCAATGGGTGAGAACATCTCCAGCAACTTTGAAGGGAGCTGGGATCCCCCAATGGGTGAGAACATCTGCAGCAATTTTGAAGGGAATTGGGATCCCCCAATGGGTGAGAACATCTGCAGCAATTTTGAAGGGAATTGGGATCCCCCAATAGGTGAGAACATCTCCGGCAATTTTAAAGGGGGTTCAGATCCCCCAATGCTTGAGAATATCTCCAGCAACTTTGAAGGGAGTTCAGATCCCCCAATGGGTGAGAACATCTCCAGCAACTTTGAAGGGAGTTCGGATCCCACAATGGGTGAGAACATCTCCAGCAACTTTGAAGGGAGTTCGGATCCCACAATGGGTGAGAACATCTCCAGCAACTTTGAAGGGAGTTCGGATCCCACAATGGGTGAGAACATCTCCAGCAACTTTGAAGGGAGTTCGGATCACACAATGGGTGAGAACATCTCTAGCAACTTTGAAGGGCATTGGGATCCCCCAATGGGTGAGAACATCTCCAGCAACTTTGAAGGGAGTTCGGATCACACAATGGGTGAGAACATCTCTAGCAACTTTGAAGGGAGTTGGGATCCCACCAATGGGTGAGAACATCTCCGGCAACTTTGAGAGAGTTCAGATCCCCCATTGGGTGAGAACATCTCCAGCAACTTTGAAGGGAGTTCGGATCCCCCAATGGGTGAGAACATCTCCAGCAACTTTGAAGGGAGTTCAGATCCCCCAATGAGTGAGAACATCTCCAGCAATTTTGAAGGGAGTTCGGATCCCCCAATGGGTGAGAACATCTCCAGCAACTTTGAAGGGAATAAAATGAAGTGGTCAGGCGATTTTCCCTCCAAGTCGAATGTTCTCCATAGATGGCCACCATGGATATGTTCTCAGACACTCGGTGATGACCAATTCTATGTATCTCACTGTGGATCGGCATCTCTGACTCCGGGTCTCCTCCTGACCCACTTCTCCGGTTGTCGTTCTAATGTACAAATGTTTGGAGGATGAAGACGTACCTTCGATCCTGCAGTCGAATCTGGCCGCGCTGCCCTCCACCACCTCGATATCCAATATGGTCTTGGTGAAGACCGGCTTCATGGGAGGTCTCTCCTCCGACACGGACTCCAGGAAGGCCTGGCCGTCATCTGAAAGGAGAGGTCGGGGGAGGGGTTACAAATGACAAGACGGTAATATCTCAGCAATGAAAATCTGTGGTAACCCTTCACCCTACAATCTGGTTCTCGGTAATGAATGCCGGCATCTGACCTCGTAACCGGGCTGATGTTGGAAACCACGGGGCCCCATACAGCAGCCATTTTAGATCGATTCTAATTCAATTCGACCAAATACAAATTTAAATTGGCATTAGAATTCTAATTTATTCTATTTGAAATTCGAATTTCAGAAGATGGATCTATTAATTTTATTTTATTCTATACTATTGTTTTTTGTTCTATTCTATTCTTTTCTAATTTATTCAAATTTATTCTATTCAAAATTAGAACATCGGAAAACAGTCATATTCCTTCTTTTTTATTCTATTCTATTGTCTTTTTCTATTCTATTCTATTGTCTTTTTCTATTTTATTCTATTCTTTACTAATTTATTCAAATTTATTCTATTCAAAATTAGAATATCATAAAACAGTTATATTCTATTTTATTCTATTCTAATTTTTTTCTATTCTATTCTTTTCTAATTTATTCAAATTTATTCTATTCAAAATTAGAATATCGGAAAACAGAAATATTCGTTCAATTTTATTCTATTCTATTGTTTTTTTTCTATTCTATTCTTTTCTAATTTTATTCAAATTTATTCTATTCAAAATTAGATTTGCAGAAAACAGTTATACTATGCTATGCTATTCTATTCTAATCTGAATATATGCTATTCAAAATTTGAATTTCGGAAGACAGTTATATTGTATTTTATTATATTGTATTGTTTTCTTTTATTCTGTTCTATTCTATTCTTATTTTCTATTCTTTTCTAATTTATTCTGTTCAAAATTAGAATCTCGGAAAACAGTTATATTCTTTCAATTTTTTTCTATTCTATTCAAATATTTTCTAATCTATTCTATTATTATCTATTCTGTTCTTTTCATGTTCGAATTCCATTCAAATGGCGTCCGAATTTCTTTATTTCAGACTCGTTATTCGAATTTGAATTTTCTTCTATTGGAAAATTGAATTTCGGAAGACAGTTATATTCTATTTGATTCTACAATTTTCTATTTTATTCTTTTCTATTTTCTAATCTATTCTGTTCTTTAATTTTCTATTCTTTTCGTATTCGAATTCGATTCGATTTGCATCCGAATTTCATTTCATTATTTCGGATTCGTTATTCGAATTTATTCTATTGGAATTTCGGAGGACAGGTATGCTCCTTCTATTTTATTCTATTCTATTGTTTTTTTCTATTCTATTCTATTTTTTTCTATCCCTGTCAATCCCAGGGGGGTGCCATCTTGTTCCCCTAATTTTAGTAATAATACATACAGGCAGTAAAGGTGAGCCGTGCATCACATAGAGGACAGCTTTGAGATTTGTCAGATATCATGCAGCTCGTTCACTCTGAGTTTCTCTGAGTTTCTCTCATGCAGGACGTTTGGTAAAAAGCCAGAAAGGCCACTAAATATTCTCTCCCTTGGCTCCTGCCTATTTCCTGATATGAAACAAAAGAAAAATCACAAATTGTGCATTTCTCATGTTGCACAGCCGCATGGAGTGTGTAGCCTAGATCTAGCCTATCCTAGTCTTCCGGCTGGGTGTAGTCTCATCAGTCGCGGTCCGCGGACTCACCTTCTCCAGCCTCCAGTTCTGCACACAATGGGCTGGTGGGGGAACCTCCTGAAGACTTCCTGGCACCCATACCGGATATCATGGCCAGGGAAGACAGACGCCCGATGGCTCGCACAGCATTCCCGGTTTTCTGGAAGACAGAGGAGAGCGCATGGAACGCGTCAGAGCAAACGAAACACGAGATCTGCCGGGTGATGACCCCATTGGACAAAAAATCTGATCCTCATAAAAACCAGAAAGAACACCATAAAAAGAAAAAGAAAAAAAAAAAACAAACACAGCAGTTAATTTCCAAAAAGTGAGGCCCCTCCCATGAGGAGCGCTGTGCCTGACTGCTGCCTGGAGGGGAATGTACCTGCCACTTCCGCCGCGCCATGTACTTCTTCATCCGCTCCTTGGACAGTTTCTTGGCCTCCATGGTGTTGGTGTCCTGCTGGAGCCAAGGGTGCTGCAGGCACTGCGTACAGTTCAGGCGACTCCTGTTAGGGCCACACAATACGGAGTTAATGAGCCACGAGTCAGATTAACCCCTCCCCCCATGCCATTCCCCTCCCCTCATCCCATTCCCCTCCCACAGTCCCATTCCCCTCCCCTCATCCCATTCCCCTCCCCCTTTCCCATTCTCTTCCCCCCGTCCCATTCACCTCCCACCTTCAACCTCCCGTCTTCCCATTCACCACACCCCTTCCCATTCACCTCCAGCCTCTCCATTCACCTCCCCCCTTCCCATTCACCTCCCCCCGTCCCATTCACCTCCCCCCGTCCCATTCACCTCCCCCCTTCCCATTCACCTCCCACCTTTCCATTCACCTCCCGCCTTTCCATTCACCTTCCCCCTTCCCATTCACCTTCCCCCTTCCCATTCACCTCCCGCCTTTCCATTCACCTCCCCCTGTCCCATTCACCTTCCCCCTTCCCATTCACCTCCCGCCTTCCCACTCAACTCCCCCTGTCCCATTCACCTCCCCTCTTCCCGTTCACCTCCCCCCCATGACGTTCACCTCCCACCTTCCCATTCTCCTCCCCCCTTCCCATTCTCCTCCCCCCGTCCCATTCACCTTCCCCCTTCCCATTCACCTCCCCTCTTCCCGTTCACCTCCCCCCCATGACGTTCACCTCCCACCTTCCCATTCTCCTCCCCCCGTCCCATTCTCCTCCCCCCGTCCCATTCACCTCCCCCCGTCCCATTCACCTCCCCCCTTCCCATTCACCTCCCGCCTTCACATTCACCTCCCCCCTTCCCATTCACCTCCTGCCCTTCCCATTCACCTCCCCCTTTCTTCTATGGGAGGGTTTATTCCTCAATACCTTCATCATTACTTTAAGTGGTTGTAACCCTCAGACATGAAATATGAACAAAGCACATCCCTCTATAGTGTGTCCTTGTCTCAGTCCAGAGCACTGAGTGTCATTTCTGTCTGCTGCCTCCTTCCTCTGCTATCAGCATGAGTCACTTCTGACAAGTTTTCCTGACACCAAGAGAAAAATGGTGACAGGGGAGGGAGCTCCAGCATGGTGGGGGGGGGGGGGGGGTTGTCCCTTCCCTCCAATCAGCTCCCAGAGCTCCCCTCACTGAGCTCTGCAGAATGTATTTTCAGCTCTACGCCCCTTTTTTTTAAGCTCTCATACAAGCTTTATAAAGTTTTCACTTTGAACGGATGGAGAGAAGAGATGGCTGCAGACAAACAGGTACAACGTATGTAGGAGGATTTGTCTGATCTCTGTGTACCACCTGAGGCCGGGCACTGCTCCGGGGATATGGAGGGATTACAGAGCGAGGAAATACACAGATTATTGTTTTATGACAAACAAGGATCCCTTTTACATGGTATTGTCTGGCAACAACGATTTTTTATTTATTTACAAAAATAAAAAAGAAATAATAAAAGAAAGAAAGAAAATAATAAAATAAAATAAATAATAAAATAAATGAATAGTAATAATAATAATAATTAAAAAATAAATAAAAATAAATACAATAAAATAAATAATAAAAGAAAGAAAGAAAATTATAAAATCAAATAAAATAAATTAAAACATAACATAAATGAATAATAATAATAATACTAATAATAAAATAAAAATACAGTAAAATAAATAAAAAAATAAATAATAAAAGAAAGAAAATAATAAAATAAAATAACATAAAATAAATAAATAATAAAATAAATGAATAGTAATAATATTAACAATTAAAAAGTAAATAAAAATAAATACAATAAAATAAATAAAAAATAAATAATAAAAGAAAGAAAGAAAATGATAAAATAAAAAATAAATAAATTAAATAATAAAATAAATAAATGAATAATAATATTAATAACAATAATAATAAAATAAATAATAAATAAATACAATAAAATACATAAAAATAAATGAAAGAAAACGATAATAAATAAATAAATGAATAATAATAATAATAAAAAAATGAATACAAATAAATACAATAAAATAAATAATAAAAGAAAGAAAGAAAATGCTAAAATAAAAAATAAAATAATAATAAAATACAAATTAATACAATAAAACACATAAAAAAAATAATAAAAGAAAGAAAGAAAATGAAATAAAAATAAATAATAAAATAAATGAATAATATTAATAATAAAAAAATATAAATAAATACAATAAAATAAATAATAAATAAATAATAAAAGAAAATTATAAAATAAAAAATAAAATAAATAATAATAATTAAAAAAAAGAAAAAATAAATAATTAACTGTTGAAGATCTATGTGAACGTGCAGACTGTAGCACCAGTGGCGTCCCTAGGGGGGGTGCGGGCTGCACCAGGTGACACCATCAGGGGGTGCAGGAGCAGGGTGCTGGCACAGTGACAGCTGCCCCTGCCCTGGTGTAGCAATAACATGAGTATTCCCTGAAGCGACTGCGCATGTGCCGGCTCTGTGCTAAAGTCTGAGATCGGCTTCTTTGGCCTGAAACCGGCACAGGCGCAGTCGCTTCCGGGGATACATATCTTCAGGGGATACTCATTTTACCGCTACATCCTCTCTGGAGGGGGTGACACCACATATTACCGCACCGGGTGACACCAACCCTAGGGACACCTCTGGGCAGCACCAACCATTGCGGTTCTCTCTGAATGAAAGGCGGGTCACTGGTTGGAGCGCGGCGCGTCCCCCCCCCCATGACCGATGCGACACAAGAGATGGAAGATCAGAAGCTGACTCACTTCATGTCTTTTTTGAGCAGAGTGCTGATGAAGTTTTTGGCGTCCTCTGAGATCTCATCGAAGGCTTCATCGTCGAAGTCCCAGGTAGCGGAGGTGACATTCGCCAACGTCTCATTATCGTTGTCACCCATAAAGGGCGAGAGACCGCTCACCCTGCAAGAGAGAAGCAGTGAGTGCAACATCCTGCCCATGACAGCACTCCAGAGGGAACGTCTGTTCCTTACAAAGATTAAATGTAGCGAGAGAAGAAATTACACTTCAGAACGATCTCTGACGGGCCAATCAGATAACTGCAAAACCTCAGCTGACATGTTGCTCCACCTCTGTGGATCTAGAAGAAGGGGGTAGACCCCCCGAAATGCCTGCCTGGAAAAATGAGCTGATTGTGAAAGTATAAAAATGATTCTAGACAATACTCAGATGAGTTCCTGAGATTGTACAATATACAGGGAAGAAAATGACTTCTCCAGAGCTTCCCCCATCCTCTGGAACTCTCTACCCCAATTTATCAGACTATCGCCTACTCTGCTCACTTTTAGGCGATCTCTGAAAACCGATCTCTGCAGGGAAGCCTACCCCGCCCTCAACTAATAATGGAATCTTCTACTCCTCCTACCAGTCCATCCCCCACAGTTACTATCTTTTGTACCACTAGCCCCTCCCTCTTAGATTGTAAGCTCCCAGGATCAGGGCCCTCCTATCCCTCTTGTATTGAACTGTATTGTTGCTGTATTGTTTTCCTATATATTGTGAAGCGCTGAGCAAACTGTTGGCGCCATAAATCCTGTATAATAATAATGATAATAATAATTATTATTATTATTTGATCCCCTACAGATTGTGGAAGTTTGCCCAACTATCATTATTATCATCGGGGTATTTTACATGATAGAGACAGAATATCAACCACTTCCTGTCCGGACACTTCCCCCCCTTCCAGTCCGGACACTTTCCCCCCCTTCCAGTCCGGACACTTCCCCCCCTTCCAGTCCGGACACTTTCCCCCCCTTCCAGTCCGAAGACTTTCCCCCCCTTCCAGTCCGGACACTTTCCCCCCCTTCCAGTCCGGACACTTTCCCCCCCTTCCAGTCCGGACACTTTCCCCCCCTTCCAGTCCGGACACTTTCCCCCCTTCCAGTCCAGACACTTTCACCCCCTTCCAGTCCGGACACTTCCCCCCCTTCCAGTCCAGACACTTTCCCCCCCTTCCAGTCCAGACACTTTCCCCCCCTTCCAGTCCGGAGACTTTCCCCCCCTTCCAGTCCGGACACTTTCCCCCCCTTCCAGTCCAGACACTTTCCCCCCTTCCAGTCCGGACACTTTCCCCCCTTCCAGTCCGGACGCTTCCCCCCCCCCCCTTTCATTCCGGACACTTTCCCCCCTTCCAGTCCGGACGCTTCCCCCCCCCCCTTCCAGTCCGGACACTTTCACCCCCTTCCAGTCCGGACACTTTCACCCCCTTCCAGTCCGGACACTTTCTCCCCCTTCCAGTCCGGACGCTCCCCCCCCTTTCATTCCGGACACTTTTACCCCCTTCCAGTCCGGACACTTTCCCCCCCTTCCAGTCCGGACACTTTTACCCCCTTCCAGTCCGGACACTTTCCCCCCCTTCCAGTCCGGACACTTTTACCCCCTTCCAGTCCGGACACTTTCCCCCCCTTCCAGTCCGGACGCTTCCCCCCCCCCCTTCCATTCCGGACACTTTTACCCCCTTCCAGTCCGGACACTTTCCCCCCCTTCCAGTCCGGACACTTTCCCCCCCTTCCAGTCCTGACACTTCAACCCCCTTCCAGTCCGGACACTTTCACCCCCTTCCAGTCCGGACACTTTCCCCCCCTTCCAGTCCGGACACTTTCACCCCCTTCCAGTCCGGACACTTTCCCCCCCTTCCAGTCCGGACACTTTCACCCCCTTCCAGTCCGGACACTTTCCCCCCTTCCAGTCCGGACACTTTCCCCCCCTTCCAGTCGGGACACTTTCACCCCCTTCCAGTACGGACACTTTCACCCCCTTCCAGTCCGGACACTTTCACCCCCTTCCAGTCCGGACACTTTCCCCCCCTTCCAGTCCGGACACTTTCACCCCCTTCCAGTCCGGACACTTTCCCCCCTTCCAGTCCGGACACTTTCCCCCCCTTCCAGTCCGGACACTTTCCCCCCCTTCCAGTCCGGACACTTTCCCCCCCTTCCTGTCCAGGCCAATTTTCAGCTTTCAGCGCAATCACACTTTGAATGACAATTGCGCGGTCATGCAACACTGTACCCATATGAATTTTTTGTTAGCATTTTTTTGAGACAGATAAAGCTTTATTTTGGTGGTATTTATTCACCGCTGGGATTTTAATGTTTTTTGCTATATAAATGAAAAAGTCCAAAAATTTTGTTTTTCTTATAAAATTTTGCAAATAAATAATCTTTCTTCATAAATCTTGGCCAAAATTTATTCCGTTATCTTTTTAGTAAAAAAAAAAACAAATTAGTTTATAACCAAAAATTATAATTGTCAAGATTTTTTTTATGTTTTTTTTTTTTTTTTTTAACATACCATCACCTTAGCAGTACTACTTGTGGGGGGTGATGAATATTTTTTTTTCTTTTTTTTACACTGATTGCTTTTACACCCATAAAGGCTGTAACAGGAATCATTTCTCCTTCTCTCTGACTGCATTCCTGCAGCCATTGAGAAATACCGTGAGAGCTGTGATTGGTCACAGCTTGTCACATGGTACAAGGCTCTTGCGAATGGCCCTGTACCATGTGACCTCTGTGATCATTCACAGATTTCACACGTAGTAAGCAATGATGTCAGAAGTGACCTCTTGTGTACTACTCCTGCATGTGATCACTGATTGGCCAATCAGTGATCACACGATCAGGACCTCACATAGTGTTCAGACACAGCGGGCACCGATTGTTTTGCTGCGCGCTCCCAGGCAATGGATGCGGGGAGACGTTTAGAAACGTCCACCCGCATCGGCAGCGATGTTAACCAAAAATGAAAAAAAAAAACCACACAATACAAATGTCATAAATTGAGTTGCAGTTCGGTGAGTAAAATAAATATTTGATCCCCAAGCAAAACATGACTTAGTACTTGGTGGAGAAACCCTTGTGTGAGGTAAGACGTTCCTTGAAGTTGGTTCCCAGGTTGGCAGACATCTCAGGAGGGATTGTGGTCCACTCTGCTTTACAGATCTTCTCCAAATCCTTAAGGTTTCTTGGCTGACATTTGGCAACTCGAAGTTTCAGCTCCCTCCATAAATCTTCTACAGGATTCAGGTCCGGAGACTGGCTAGGCCACTCCAGGACCTTAGATCCAGAAACAACACGATACATATGTCATAAATGGAGTTGCAGTTCGGTGAGTAAAATAAGTATTTGATCCCCCACCAACCAACAATGATTCTGGCTCCCACAGACTGGCGATGTGCTCATGTGGTACACAGATCAGTCCTGTCAATGGAAGAAGGCACTCCTAATTACAGCTCCTTATGTGTATAAAAGACACCTGTCCACAGAATCTCTTCCATTCAAACCTCACCACCACCATGGGCAAGACAAAATAGCTGTCAGAGGACATCAGGGACAAGATGGTAGACCTACACAAGGCTGTAATGGGCTACAAGACCATCAGAAAAAAGCTTGGTGAGAAGGAGACAAACATTGGAGCGATTATTCGCAAATGGAAGAAATATAAATAACCATCAATTGCCCTCCTCTGTCTGGAGCTCCATGCAAGCTTTCACTTCATGGGGTAAGGATGATCATGAAAAAAGTGAGGGATCATCCCAGAACTACACGGGAGGAGCTTGTGAATGATCTCAAGGCAGTTGAGACCACAGGGTTCCTTCACCAATTACAAGGAACGTCTCACCACTGTGCTCGCCAACAAGGATTCCTCCAACAAGGGTTCCTCCACCAACTACAAGGAACGTTTCACCTCTTTGCTTGCCAACAAGGGTTCCTTCACCAATCACAAGGAACGTCTCACCTCTGTACTCACCAACAAGGGTTCCTCCACCAACTACAAGGAACGTCTCACCTCTGTGCTCGCCAACAAGGGTTCCTCCACCAACTATAAGGATCGTCTCACCTCTGTGCTTGCCAACAAGGGTTCCTCCACCAACTACAAGAAACGTCTCACCTCTGTGCTCGCCAACAAGGGTTCCTCCATCAACTACAAGAAACGTCTCACCTCTGTGCTCGCCAACAAGGGTTCCTCCACCAATTACAAGGATCGTCTCACTTCTGTGCTCGCCAACAAGGGTTCCTCCACCAACTACAAGGAACGTCTCACCTCTGTGCTCGCCAACAAGGGTTCCTCCACCAACTACAAGAAACGTCTCACCTCTGTGCTCGCCAACAAGGGTTCCTCCACCAACTACAAGGAACGTCTCACCTCTGTGCTGGTCAACAAGGGTTCCTCCACCAACTACAAGGAACGTCTCACCTCTTTGCTCGCCAATAAGGGTTCCTCCATCAACTACAAGGAACGTCTCACTTCTGTGCTCGCCAACAAGGGTTCCTCCACCAACTACAAGGAACGTCTCACCTCTGTGCTTGCCAACAAGGGTTCCTCCACCAACTACAAGGAACGTCTCACCTCTGTGCTCGCCAACAAGGGTTCCTCCACCAACTACAAGGAACGTCTCACCTCTGTGCTCGCCAACAAGGGTTCCTCCACCAACTACAAGGAACATCTCACCTCTATGCTCGCCAACAAGGGTTCCTCCACCAACTACAAGGAACGTCTCACCTCTGTGCTCGCCAACAAGGGTTCCTCCACCAACTACAAGGAACGTCTCACCTCTGTGCTCGCCAACAAGGGTTCCTCCACCAACTACAAGGAACATCTCACCTCTGTGCTCGCCAACAAGGGTTCCTCCACCAACTACAAGGAACATCTCACCTCTGTGCTCGCCAACAAGGGTTCCTCCACCAACTACAAGAAACGTCTCACCTCTGCGCTCGCCAACAAGGGTTCCTCCACCAACTATAAGGATCATCTCACCTCTGTGCTCGGCAACAAGGGTTCCTCCACCAACTACAAGGAATGTCTCACCTCTGTGCTCACCAACAAGGGTTCCTCCACCAACTACAAGGAACGTCTCACTTCTGTGCTCGCCAACAAGGGTTCCTCCACCAACTACAAGGAACGTCTCACCTCTGTGCTCGCCAACAAGGATTCCTCCACCAACTACAAGGAACGTCTCACCTCTGTGCTCGCTAACAAGGGTTCCTCCACCAACTACAAGAAACGTCTTACCTCTGTGCTAGCCAACAAGGGTTCCTCCACCAACTACAAGGAACGTCTCACCTCTGTGCTCGCCAACAAGGGTTCCTCCACCAACTACAAGGAACGTCTCACCTCTGTGCTCGCTAACAAGGGTTCCTCCACCAACTACAAGAAACGTCTTACCTCTGTGCTCGCCAACAAGGGTTCCTCCACCAACTATAAGGAACGTCTCACCTCTGTGCTCACCAACAAGGGTTCCTCCACCAACTACAGGGAACGTCTCACCTCTGCGCTCACCAACAAGGGTTCCTCCACCAACTACAAGGAACGTCTCACCTCTGCGCTCACCAACAAGGGTTCCTCCACCAACTACAAGGAACATCTTTACCTCTGTGCTCACCAACAAGGGTTCCTCCACCAACTACTAAGTCAAGTTTTGCTTGGGGATCAAATACTTATTTTACTCACTGAACTGCAACTCCATTTATAACATTTGTATCATTTGTTTTTTCAGGATTTTGGTTGATATTCTGTCTCTATCATTTAAAATACACAGATGATACAAATGATAGACCTGTCATGTCTTTGAGTGGGAAAATGTTCAAAATCTGCCGGGGATCAAATTGTTATTTTCCCCCACTGTACAGCAATTCCTCAATCCACCATTAGATGGCAGCACATGAGAACATGTTGGATTTCAGCTGCTTATGGCCTCAAACCTGTCATTGGAGAAGTTGGGAGACCTCCATCGCTGACCTTCCTCTGAAAATGCTAGAAGCCTGGCTGCCTCACAATTCTTTTTAAGTTGATTTTGCAAAAAATAATTAAGAATTGCTGCTTTATAAATAGCAGAAGCTCATTTATCGACCAATGACCAGCGGATAGTGAATAGTCGTCCTCAGGCTGGATTTTATGGTAGTTGGGTGATTAAACTGCAAGACTGGTTCAACGGGATTAAAAAAAAAAAAAAAAGGAATCAGATGCACTGATTGGAGTGGATGTGAATATTTTGGACGGATAGTTGGCCGTTCGGTTGGAGATAAGCGGCAGAATTCCTCGCGCCTCCGCCGCGCCGCCTCTGATACCCATTTTAAGGAAGATGAGTCCCGACAGACGCTGGAGACGATTTCTTGCTCGGAATGCAAAAGTAAACGGATCAAAGAGCTGCAGGACTTGGCTGGGTGGGAGACGGGCGGCGGGGTGGGCACCTGACTCTGAAGATGTGCCCTGGACAGATTCAGCCAACACCCCATGTGGGGTGGGGGATCTAAGGAGCTTATGGGAACACAGGAGATTGGGGCATTAACCCCTTCCATGCAGAACTTACAGGATGTAGCAGATGACCCCGATGCTCCACATGTCCGTGGCGTAGCCGATGGGCTCATAGTTGATCACCTCAGGGGCCACGAATTCGGGGGTCCCAAACAAGACTTTGAGGTTTGGTGTGCTCTCTGCAATAGAAAAGGATGGAGTTATTGCCTGCTCGGCGAAGTGTACCCCAATACATCTAATACAGGAAATGTACCCCCCCCAATTCCAGGAAATCTGAAATATGAGACCGACAGAGACCCAAAACATCAGAAGTATAAAATCCCGTCTGCCCCATACGCACTGCATTCTACACCCCTGACCCCAGCAACATGTACACACTGACACCTTGGGGGGGGGGGCATAACACACTGATACTTGGGGGTCCAGAATAATGACACACTGACACTTGGGGATTCAAGAACAATGAAACACTGACACCTGGGGGTCCCATAACAATGACACACTGACACTTGGGATTTCAGAACAATGACACACTGACACTTGGGGGATCCAGAATAACGGCACACTGACATTTGGGGGTCCCAGAATAATGGCACGCCAACACTTGGGGGTCCCAGAACAATGACAAACTGACACTATGGGGGTTCAGAACAATGACACGCCGACACTTGGGGATCCAGAACAATGACATCCTGACACTTGGGGGTCCCTCAGAACAAGAACACACTGACACTTGGGGGTTCAGAACAATGACATTCTGACACTTGGGGGTCCCTCAGAACAATAACACACTGATACTTGGGGGTCCAGAACAATGATACACTGATACTTGGGGGTCCCAGGACAATGACACACTGACACTTGGGGGTCCCAGGACAATGACATGCTGACACTTGGGGGTCCCAGGACAATGACATACTGACACTTGTGGATCCAGAACAATGACACACTGACACTTGGGGGTCCAGAACAATGACACACTGACACTTGGGGGTTCAGAACAATGACACACTGACACTTGGGGGTCCAGAACAATAACAAACTGACACTTGGGGGTCCAGAACAATGACACACTGACACTATGGGGGTTCAGAACAATGACACGCCGACACTTGGGGATCCAGAACAATGACATCCTGACACTTGGGGGTCCCTCAGAACAAGAACACACTGACACTTGGGGGTTCAGAACAATGACATCCTGACACTTGGGGGTCCCTCAGAACAATAACACACTGATACTTGGGGGTCCAGAACAATGATACACTGATACTTGGGGGTCCCAGGACAATGACATGCTGACACTTGGGGGTCCCAGGACAATGACATACTGACACTTGTGGATCCAGAACAATGACACACTGACACTTGGGGGTCCAGAACAATGACACACTGACACTTGGGGGTTCAGAACAATGACACACTGACACTTGGGGGTCCAGAACAATGACACACTGACACTTGGGGATCCATAACAATGACAAACTGACACTTGGGGGTTCAGAACAATGACAAACTGACACTTGGGGGTTCAGAACAATGACACACTGACACTTGGGGGTCCAGAACAACGACACCTTGACATTTGGGGGTCCAGAACAATGACACGCTGACACTTGGGGGTCCAGAACAATGACACACTGACACTTGGGGATACAGAACAATGACAAACTGACACTTGGGGGTTCAGAACAAATACAAACTGACACATGGGGGTTCAGAACAATGACACACTGACACTTGGGGATCCCAGAACAATGACACACTGACATTTGGGGGTCCAGAACAACAACACCTTGACATTTGGGGGTCCAGAAAAATGACACACTGACACTTGGGGGTCCAGAACAATGACACACTGACACTTGTGGATCCAGAACAATGACACACTGACACTTGGGGATACAGAACAATGACACACTGACACTTGGGGGTCCAGAACAATGACACCTTGACATTTGGGGGTCCACAAATAATGACACACTGACACTTGGGGGTCCCCCAGGACAATGACACCCTGACACTTTGGGGTTCAGAACAATGACATCCTGACCCTTGGGGATCCCAGAACAATGCAACACTGACACTTGGGGGTCCAAAAAAAATGGCACACTGACACTTGGGGGTCCCAGAACAATGACACACTGACACTTGGGGGTCCCTCAGAACAATGACACATCGACACTTGGGGGTCCCAGAACAATGACAAACTGACACTTGGGGGTCCCAGAACAATGACACACTGACACTTGGGGGTCCCAGAACAATGACACACCAACACTTGGGGGTTAAGAACAATGACATCCTGACACTTGGGGGTTCAGAACAATGACATCCTGACACTTGGGGGTCCCCCAGGACAATGACACACTGACACTTGGGGGTCCCCCAGGACAATGACACTCTGACACTTGGGGGTTCCAGGACAATGACACACTGACACTTGGGGGTTCCAGAACAATGACACACTGACAATTGGGGGTTCCAGGACAATGACACACTGACACTTGGGGGTCCCCCAGGACAATGACACACTGACACTTGGGGGTCCCCCAGGACAATGACACTCTGACACTTGGGGGTTCCAGGACAATGACACACTGACACTTGGGGGTTCCAGGACAATGACACACTGACACTTGGGGGTTCCAGAACAATTACACACTGACACTTGGGGGTCCAAGAACAATGACACAGTGACACTTGGGGGTTCAGAACAATGACACCCTGACACTTGGGGGTCCCCAAGGAAAATGACACCCTTACACTTGGGGGTCCCCCAGGACAATGACACCCTGACACTTGGGAGCCCCCAGGACAATGAAACTCTGACACTTGGGGGTTCCAGAACAATTACACACTCACACTTGTGGGTTCAGAGCAATGACACCCTGACACTTGGGGGTCCCCCAGGACAATGACACCCTGACACTTTGGGGTTCAGAACAATGACATCCTTACCCTTGGGGATCCCAGAACAATGACACACTGACACTTGGGGGTCCAAAAAAAATGGCACACTGACACTTGGGGGTCCCAGAACAATGACACACTGACACTTGGGGGTCCCTCAGAACAATGACACGTCGACACTTGGGGGTCCCAGAACAATGACAAACTGACACTTGGGGGTCCCAGAACAATGACACACTGACACTTGGGGGTCCCAGAACAATGACACACCGACACTTGGGGGTTAAGAACAATGACATCCTGACACTTGGGGGTTCAGAACAATGACATCCTGACACTTGGGGGTCCCCCAGGACAATGACACACTGACACTTGGGGGTCCCCCAGGACAATGACACTCTGACACTTGGGGGTTCCAGGACAATGACACACTGACACTTGGGGGTTCCAGAACAATTACACACTGACACTTGGGGGTCCAAGAACAATGACACAGTGACACTTGGGGGTTCAGAACAATGACACCCTGACACTTGGGGGTCCCCAAGGAAAATGACACCCTTACACTTGGGGGTCCCCCAGGACAATGACACCCTGACACTTGGGAGCCCCCAGGACAATGAAACTCTGACACTTGGGGGTTCCAGAACAATTACACACTCACACTTGTGGGTTCAGAGCAATGACACCCTGACACTTGGGGGTCCCCCAGGACAATGACACCCTGACACTTGGGGGTCCCCCAGGACAATGACACCCTGACACTTGGGGGTCCCCCAGGACAATGTACACAGTTGGGGTCAGACACTGCGGAGCACTAACAGAAGTTTGTGGAAAGTCACGAAGAGTTAACAGACGAATCTCCTGCCGGCCGATTATCTGCCGTGAAGTTTCCAGGAGACATCAAACAACCAAAAAAGGGCAGAAATCAAATCCCATGACTTGGAGAAGAATGTCCGACCCGCAACTAGAGCCCCAAAGAGCCGTGCGAGGGACCCAAGGAGCCGTGCGAGGGACCCAAGGAGCTGTGCGAGGGATGGGGGTCAGGAGCGGATCTGAAGATGGGGCTTCCGATCAGGGGTGGACTGACAACTCATGGGGACCCCGGGCAATAGGGGATCATGGGGCCCCTGTGTCCTTGCCCAAACTCAAAAAAGCCTATGAAAAAGGTACCAGGGGCATCTCATGGGGCCCCCTACTGACCCCGGGCCCTCGGGCAGTGCCCGAGTTTCCAAACGGTCAGTCCGCCCCTGCTTCTGATTAGACGGAGTCTATGGCACGTCTTTAAAAACGGCGAAAACCGGAGGACAGACCACGTAGGAGGAGCTCTCCGCCCTCCACACAACTCCTCGCCATTTAATGGTTCTTTTTTGGGGTTAGAGAAGAACGGATGATGGAAATCTCTCATTTTAGGTTCACGCCGCGAGGTGCGATGGGTACATGTGCGTTCCCGCGCGCCGCGTGTTGGGCAGCCCATTCATTTTAAGCAGCTGTCCTATGCGCTAGAAACACAGAAAAGCCGTCCCTGACCCCTTTCCAAAATCCAAATCACATGGTGAATGCAAAATCGTGTGCGTAAGCCGATACGTAGGGGGCGCCAACAACAATTAATGGCGCTGCTGCGCAGCTGCACGCAGATTTACGCTCGTTCCCGACACACACAAGGTCTGAGCCTTGCCTTTAGTCTTGAACCTGCCGGTCTATAAAATGCTTTCACCCAAATTTTTTTACACATTTTCTCCAAACGTGCGGATGTCGGGTGAAAACATAAAAAACGAAGGGGCGTCTGTTTACAAAACGTTTGTCGCGCGAATGTAGGAAGACTTTGCGCCAACTGAATGAAACGTCTGCCATTCTGTCATTTTTGCAAGAGAACAATCGCCTCGTCGGCTCCACCCGGCGACCAAAGTGCAGCATAGCTTTCTGAAATACCTCAATGAGAAAACGATACCGCATCTTGGCCAATAGATGGAGCCGAAGACGCAGGAATGAATCTCTTAGAAAAATTACGGTGACCTTTCGCTCGATTTGAATGAATGTTCCTGACATTCAAGGGATGAATTTTTGGATTTTTCTTTTTTTTTTTTATGTTTTGGCTGGAATAGGGAAGAGGTTATTTGCTGTTCTCTTTGGCCCCATTGGGAAAGTTTAGAAGCCCTGGCAGAGGCAGTGAAGGAAAATCCCTGCAAATGATGTGGATTCCTTGGGGGGTCCCCCCAGGTCACCAGAACTGGTGTCTGTGGATTCTTTGGGAGGGTCCCCCCAGGTCACCAGAACTGGTGTCTGTGGATTCTTTGGGAGGGTCCCCCCAGGTCACCAGAACTGGTGTCTGTGGATTCTTTGGGAGGGTCCCCCCAGGTCACCAGAACTGGTGTCTGTGGATTCTTTGGGAGGGTCCCCCCAGGTCACCAGAACTGGTGTCTGTGGATTCTTTGGGAGGGTCCCCCGAGGTCACCAGAACTGGTGTCTGTGGATTCTTTGGGAGGGTCCCCCGAGGTCACCAGAACTGGTGTCTGTGGATTCTTTGGGAGGGTCCCCCCAGGTCACCAGAACTGGTGTCTGTGGATTCTTTGGGAGGGTCCCCCCAGGTCACCAGAACTGGTGTCTGTGGATTCTTTGGGAGGGTCCCCCGAGGTCACCAGAACTGGTGTCTGTGGATTCTTTGGGAGGGTCCCCCCAGGTCACCAGAACTGGTGTCTGTGGATTCTTTGGGAGGGTCCCCCCAGGTCACCAGAACTGGTGTCTGTGGATTCTTTGGGAGGGTCCCCCCAGGTCACCAGAACTGGTGTCTGTGGATTCTTTGGGAGGGTCCCCCCAGGTCACCAGAACTAGTGTCCGCATTGGAACATTTTCTCGCTATTAATTTGCTGGGAACAACCCAAAATTTGGGGGTTTCTTTTACTTTAACCCTTTTGTTTCTAGTTTTTTCGCCCTTTTTTTTTTGCACGATTAAAAACTCATTTTGGACCTGAAGATTATACAAAACACTCCAAACGTGATATGTTTTCTTAAAGCAGAGACCCTAGAGCAGGGGTGTCAAACTCCATTTCATGGCGGGTCATATCAGCATTATGGGTGCCCTCAAAGGGCCGGTTGTATCTGTAAAACTAGATGTCCAGAGTACCCCCCATTACATCAGATGTCCAGAGTACCCCACCCCCCATTACATCAGATGTCCAGAGTACCCCACCCCCCATTACATCAGATGTCCAGAGTACCCCACCCCCCATTACATCAGATTTCCAGAGTACCCCACCCCCCATTACATCAGATGTCCAGAGTACCCCACCCCCCATTACATCAGATTTCCAGAGTACCCCACCCCCCATTACATCAGATGTCCAGAGTACCCCACCCCCCCATTACATCAGATGTCCAGAGTACCCCACCCCCCATTACATCAGATGTCCAGAGTACCCCACCCCCCATTACATCAGATGTCCAGAGCACCCCACCCCCCATTACATAAGATGTCCTGAGCACCCCACCCCCATTACATCAGATGTCCAGAACACCCCCCCCCCCATTGCATCAGATGTCCAGAGCACCCCACCCCCCCATTACATCAGAGGTCCAGAGTACCCCCCCCCCATTACATCAGATGTCCAGAGTACCCCACCCCCCCAATACATCAGCTGTCCAGAGTACCCCACCCCCCCATTACATCAGATGTCCAGAGTACCCCACCCCCCCATTATATCAGATGTCCAGAGTACCCCACCCCCCCCATTACATCAGATGTCCAGAGTACCCCACCCCCCCATTATATCAGATGTCCAGAGTACCCCACCCCCCCCATTATATCAGATGTCCAGAGCACCCCCCCCATTACATCAGATGTCCAGAGTACCCCACTCTCCCATTACATCAGATGTCCAGAGCCCCCCACCCCCCATTACATCAGATGTCCAGACTACCCCACCCTCCCATTACATCAGAGGTCCAGAGCACCCCACCCCCATTACATCAGATGTCCAGAGTACCCCCCCCCCCATTACATCAGATGTCAAGAATCCCACACCCTCCCTAACATCACCGTGCACCCCCTTTGGGGGCAGAGCTGGAAAACAAAGTGCAGGGTCTGGAGGAGGACCAGAGGAGGAATGGAGTCAGTTACCAGAGTCTGCTGAATGCTGAGACCGGGGGAGGCAGAGATGAGGGGGGGCTGCGGCTGCACTGAGAGGTGCAGGATTTGGCAGAGGAGTTCTATTCTCCTCTCTGCTGCCGACTGCTGAGAGAAGGTGGGGAGACAAGGGGGTACCTGCAGGAGAGGTGCAAGGGCCACATGAAATGGCCCGCAGGCCTTGTGTTTGACACCTGTGCCCCACAATTTTTTTATGGCACACGATATTACCGCAATGACCCACATTTTTGTTAAAATATAAAAGATGAGGTTGCGCCGAGTAAATAGATACCAAACATGTCAATCCTTACATTTTCTCTATAGAAATATGGTTTGATAGTCATATTGTATGCGCAATCGCACTTTGGGATTTTTAAGAGACAGTGCGGCCATTTTTTTAATGAGTTAAATTTGGGTGCGCCTGTGAAACAGCGATAAACTCCTGTACCCCGTATTTTCTATGGGCGACACCCCCAGGGGACACGCACGGTACCTAGTCTCCTGGCCAGGCCGAAGTCGATGAGTTTGATTTTGGTTCCGGTCTTGTTGACGCACATGATGTTCTCGGGTTTCAGGTCCAGGTGGACGATCCCTTGCTTGTGGATGAACTCCACCCCCTCCGAAATCTGCTTCATGTACTTGATGACTTCTCTTTCCGTCAACTCGAAATCCTCATCGATAATTCGCTCAAACAACTCGCCGCCGGACACCCTGAAACGTGAAGCCAACAATTATCGGTTATTATTACTGATAGGTATGGGTATTGATACAGATACCGATATTGATACTGATACCGATATTGATACCTATACCGATATTGATACTGATACCGATATTGATACTGATACCGATATTGATACTGATACCTATATTGATACCGATATTGATACAGATACCGATATTGATACTGATACCGATATTGATACCTATACCGATATTGATACTGATACCTATATTGATACTGATACCGATATTGATACTGATACCTATATTGATACAGATACCGATATTGATACTGATACCGATATTGATACAGATACCGATATTGATACTGATACCGATATTGATACCTATACCGATATTGATACTGATACCTATATTGATACCTATACCTATATTGATACTGATACCGATATTGATACTGATACCTATATTGATACTGATACCGATATTGATACTGATACCTATATTGATACTGATATTGATACTGATACCCATACCTATACCGATATTGATACTGATACCCATACCGATACTGATACCCATACCTATACTGATACTGATACCCATACCGATATTGATACTGATACCTATATTGATACTGATACCTATATTGATACTGATACCGATATTGATACTGATACCTATATTGATACTGATACCAATATTGATACTGATACCTATATTGATACTGATACCTATATTAATACTGATACCAATACTTATACTGATACCCATACCTATACCGATATTGATACTGATACCCATACCTATACTGATACCCATACCTATACTGATACTGATACCCATACCGATACTGATACCCATACCTATACTGATACTGATACCCATACCGATACTGATACCCATACCTATACTGATACTGATACCCATACCTATACTGATACTGATACCCATACCGATACTGATACCCATACTGATATTGATACTGATACCCATACCTGTACCGATACTGATACCCATACCGATACCCATACCGATACTGATACCCATACCTGTACCTATACTGATACCCATACCTATTCTGACACCGATACTTATATTGATACCGATACTTACACTTATACTGATACCTATACTGACACCTATACTGACACCGATACTGATACAGATACCAATACTTATACCGATACTGCTACATATACTGATACCCATAACTATGCTGACACCGATACTTATACCGATACGCATACCCATACTGATACTTATACTGATATTTATACCGATACTAATACTTATACCTTTACTGATAATGATACTGATACTTATACTGATACCTATACTGCTACTTTTACTGCTACTTACACCAATACTGACACTGATACTTATCCCAATACTGACACTGATACTTATACTGATACTTATACCAATACTTATACTAATACTGCTACTGATTCTGATACTTATACTGATAACAATATTTATACCGATACTGATACTTATACCGATACTGACACAGATACCTATACTGATACTTATACTGATACTGACACTGATACTGACACTGATACCGATACTTATACTGTTACCGATACTTATACCGATACTTATACTGATACTTATACTGATACTTATACTGATACTTATACTGATACCGATACTTATACTGATACTTATACTGATACTTATACTGATACTTATACTGATACTTATACTGATACCGATACTGATACCGATACTTATACTGATACTTATACTGATACTTATACTGATACTTATACTGATACCGATACTTATACTGATACTTATACTGATACTTATACTGATACCGATACTTATACTGATACTTATACTGATACTTATACTAATACCGATACTTATACTGATACTGATACCAATACTTATACTGATAACAATATTTATACCGATACTTATACTGATACCGATACTTATACTGATACTTATACTGATACTTATACTGATACCGATACTTATACTGATACTTATACTGATACTTATACCGATACTTATACTGATACCGATACTTATACTGATACTTATACTAATACCGATACTTATACTGATACTGATACCAATACTTATACTGATAACAATATTTATACCGATACTGATACTTATACTGATACTTATACTGATACTTATACTGATACTTATACTGATACTGATACCGATACTTATACTGATACTTATACTGATACCGATACTTATACTGATACTTATACTGATACTGACACTGATACCGATACTTATACTGATAACAATATTTATACCGATACTTATACTGATACTTATACTTATACTGACACTGATACCAATATTTATACCGATACTGATACTTATACCGATACTGATACACAGAGAAAAACACAGCGGTGGGAACACAGCGGTGGGAACACAGCGGTGGGAACACAGCGGCGGTGGGAGGGGGGAGAGGGGGGGCCAGAAAGAAAACTGAACCGTTCTGTGCAGCGGTGGGGGCGGCGAGCAGTGCCAGGACTAGGGGTGTGTGGGAGGAGTGGCGGTGGTTGTGGTGACAAGCAGCGATCTCCTGTATGGCTTTCAATGAATCAGCTGGAAGCCGCATCTCCTCCTCTCCCTAGCACGGCTTTTAGCTGCTTCATTGACAGCCATACAGGAGATCGCTGTCTGTCACAACCACCCCCTGACCCCCCCTTATCTACGCCCGTTTCCAGCTGTACTGCAATAAATAAATAAACAGAAAGAATTAAAGGACAGCCAAGCCACTCACTGTCTATCATTACTGATATCTATCATCTATCATCCACATTCTTTTTTTTTTTTTTTTTTTTTTAGTTTTTAGTCTTTCCTGCTCTCTGGGATTTTGGTAATGGGTCTGAATCCTACCATAAGAGTGCAAGCTCTTGTGGTTCCTTCCCTAGCATGCATTCTCTATGTATTCCCCTAGGGGCAGTGACCCCGCAATGCCGGGACCGTAATTCTGGTGTCGCTGCATATGGAGAGCGCCCCCCACAGAGCAGATCTGTAAAATGAATGGAGGGGACTGTCCCCGGAGATATCACAGACAGCTTTAGTTATCCACCCCGACCTGCACTAAGGGGAAGAAGCCGTTTTGGCCGGAGTTCCGAGTTCCGTGGTGATCGGCAATAAAAGACGAAATGTTAAACAAACATCATCCAGTGCGGCTCCTGGATCTCTCTGTATACAAAGCGTAGAAAAACCCGCGGCGGCCAATTAGACTTTTTATTATTTCCCTTTATGACTTCCACACGGAGACTATTAAAACCAGCAGACAGGAAGGTCTGAGCAGTGCGCTGTGTGATGTCATCCTGCAGGCAGGATCTGATTGGCTGACAAAGGGAGTACTCACAGTTCCAGAACCATCACCATGTCGGCTTTGGATTCAAAGGCGTCTATGCACTGGACCAGTTTGGGGTGGTGCAGGCAGTTCATGATGTCGATCTCCTGCCGGATCCCCTCCTTGTCCTTGGCGGAGTACGCCTTAAAGAATTTTCCTGCCCAAACCTTCTTCGTCTTCTTATCCACCAACCGGAACACTTGTCCGAATTTACCCCTGAAAGAGGAAACAGATCACATGACCCTCAACCAACCAGCGCCAATGTCAGTTAGTTATATTATACAGAGTGACATCACCGCCCTCCAGATATAAGATATATTATACAGAGTGACATCACCGCCCTCCGGATATAAGATATATTATACAGGAGTGACATCACCGCTCTCCGGATATAAGTTATATTATACAGAGTGACATCACCGCCCTCCAGATATAAGATATATTATACAGAGTGACATCACCGCCCTCCAGATATAAGATATATTATACAGAGTGACATCACCGCCCTCCAGATATAAGATATATTATACAGAGTGACATCACCGCCCTCCAGATATAAGATATATTATACAGAGTGACATCACCACCCTCCGGATATAAGATATATTATACAGGAGTGACATCACCACCCTCCAGATATAAGATATATTATGCAGGAGTGACATCACCGCCCTCCAGATATAAGATATATTATACAGAGTGACATCACCGCCCTCCGGATATAAGATATATTATACAGAGTGAGATCACCGCCCTCCAGATATAAGATATATTATACAGAGTGACATCACCGCTCTCCAGATATAAGATATATTATACAGAGTGACATCACCGCCCTCCGGATATAAGATATATTATACAGGAGTGACATCACCGCCCTCCGGATATAAGATATATTATACAGGAGTGACATCACCGCCCTCCAGATATAAGATATATTATAGAGGAGTGACATCACCGCCCTCCAGATATAAGATATATTATACAGAGTGACATCACCGCCCTCCAGATATAAGATATATGACAGGGTAGTGACATCACCGCCCTCCAGATATAAGATATATTATACAGAGTGACATCACCGCCCTCCAGATATAAGATATATTATACAGGAGTGACATCACCGCCCTCCAGATATAAGATATATTATACAGGAGTGACATCACCGCCCTCCGGATATAAGATATATTATACAGAGTGACATCACCGCCCTCCGGATATAAGATATATTATACAGGAGTGACATCACCGCCCTCCGGATATAAGATATATTATACAGAGTGACATCACCGCCCTCCAGATATAAGATATATTATACAGGAGTGACATCACCGCCCTCCAGATATAAGATATATTATACAGAGTGACATCACCGCCCTCCAGATATAAGATATATTATACAGAGTGACATCACCGCCCTCCAGATATAAGATATATTATACAGGAGTGACATCACCGCCCTCCAGATATAAGATATATTATACAGGAGTGACATCACCGCCCTCCAGATATAAGATATATTATACAGAGTGACATCACCGCTCTCCAGATATAAGATATATTATACAGGAGTGACATCACCACCCTCCAGATATAAGATATATTATACCGAGTGACATCACCGCCCTCCAGATATAAGATATATGACAGGGTAGTGACATCACCGCTCTCCAGATATAACATATATGACAGGGTAGTGACATCACCGCTCTCAGATATAACATATATGACAGGGTAGTGACATCACCGCCCTCCAGATATAAGATATATGACAGAGTAGTGACATCACATGGCGGTGATTACAGTAACACTTTGTCTCTCTCCTGGATCTCCTCCATATTTTCTGGCACCGGGTGGCGCTCCATTCGGCACATATGGTGGAATCTATGTGAGGAATGCGCCTCAGACATTAGGAGACAATTAGGGATTTTCCCAGCGGGATGAGGAATGGGCATCCGGATCCAAACGCCATTCCTTCCAATCCACCGCAAGCTATTATTAGGTGTAATATTTGGGTTCTGATTCTCCCGGAGCGGATGTCAGGACGGGGATTTTCACATGCTCCGTCGTTGGGAAACTCTTCACATCCTCCGCAGGGGATTCACATAATTTCCAGGTCTCTGGGATCCTCACATAGAGAAGCTGTATGGGGAGCTCAATCCTTTGTTCTGCAGGTATGGGGGGGGGGGGGAAATAGGGCCCAGGGGGGGGGGGGGGTTCAGAAGAAACCACAACAGACTTTCCCAACAAAAGTCCCATGAAACAAACAAAAAAAAAAAATGACAGCAACAAAGAGAGCTCAGAATTTTCTCTGGATATACACCAGACCTTGTATCTCCAGCTCACAAGCAGGTGCCGACCGTTCATCTCCTACCGGATAACTGGAGATCTCTGGAAGACAGGGGAGTGTGTGTGTGGGGGGCGGGGGGGGGGGGATGGGCTGGGGGGATGTAGTCTGCTATGGTTTCCTTTAATTCCTTCCTCTTCACTTCAGTCCTGCACAGGTGTACCGGCTCCTCCCCTTCAGTCTTGCACAGGTGCACCGGCTCCTCCCCTCCAGTCTTGCACAGGTGTACCGGCTCCTCCCCTCCAGTCTTGCACAGGTGTACCGGCTCCTCCCCTACGGTCTTGCACAGGTGCACCGGCTCCTCCCCTACGGTCTTGCACAGGTGCACCGGCTCCTCCCCTTCGGTCCTGCACAGGTGTACCGGCTCCTCCCCTCCAGTCTTGCACAGGTGTACCGGCCCCTCCCCTTTAGTCTTGCACAGGTGTAACGGCTCCTCCCCTCCAGTCTTGCACAGGTGTACCGGCCCCTCCCCTTCGGTCCTGCACAGGTGTACCGGCTCCTCCCCTCCAGTCTTGCACAGGTGTACCGGCCCCTCCCCTTCAGTCTTGCACAGGTGTATCGGCTCCTCCCCTTCAGTCTTGCACAGGTGTAACGACTCCTCCCCTTCCAGTCTTGCACAGGTGTACCGGCTCCTCCCCTCCAGTCTTGCACAGGTGTACCGGCTCCTCCCCTTCAATCCGTGCAGCTGCACCAACCACACAGAAGAACGCGGACCCGCGGCGGGTGATATTAGTTCTAATGGCACGCCTCCCGCACTTGAAAACGCAACTGTACTGGGAACCTCGGCTGCGTTTTCAGAGGAAGTGCTGGGACTTCTTCCCTGCGTGTCTCGGGGCAAATGATTGGGCTCTCCTGCCCACGCAAAACGCCGCCCGCAGGAACGCAGATATGTGATTTGGGGGTGAATGTTAATAAAAATCCATAAAAACGTGACGATGTCTGCAAAATTCCAGCAACAGTCCATAAAAAATAAATAGATTTCTGGACTGAAGGGCGGGGTTACGAATATCTCAGGATGAAGTCCTGGGAACGGCGGCCGTCCAATGCGATCCGAGGGATTTCCCACACTCCTGTGTGCGTCCAAATGACAGTCTGTGTGTACCACAGGAAGTATAAATCATGGCAAATGACAGAGAGAGTGGCAGCCCAGAGCGGTGGGACGCGGCCGGCACCAGAAAGACCCCGCAAAAGGTTCCTCATCATACTCACGTCCCCAGCCGCTCCTCCACGTCGTAGAATTCTGCCACCTTCTGCGTGGTGTTTATGGCCACATTGCGGTAATCCGACTCCGACATCTCCTCTGCCAGACACAAACACAGCCATTTATATCCCAAAATCTGTTCCTGGATGAAAATATACCCTCCCCGGGGTCAGACTCCCCCACAGTCACATCAGTCTCTGTACCAGAGGAGCTTACGCTCTAATGTCCCCTCCCCCACAGTCACATCAGTCTCTGTACAGAGGAGCTTACACTCTAATGTCCCCTCCCCCACAGTCCCATCAGTCTCTGTACAGAGGAGCTTACACTCTAATGTCCCCTCCCCCGCAGTCACATCAGTCTCTGTACCAGAGGAGCTTACACTCTAATGTCCCCTCCCCCACAGTCACATCAGTCTCTGTACCAGAGGAGCTTACACTCTAATGTCCCCTCCCCCCACAGTCACATCAGTCTCTGTACCGGAGGAGCTTACACTCTAATGTCCCCTCCCCCACAGTCACATCAGTCTCTGTACCGGAGGAGCTTACACTCTAATGTCCCCTCCCCCACAGTCCCATCAGTCTCTGTACCAGGGGAGCTTACACTCTAATGTCCCCTCCCCCATAGTCCCATCAGTCTCTGTACCAGAGGAGCTTACACTCTAATGTCCCCTCCCCCCACAGTCACATCAGTCTCTGTACCAGAAGAGCTTACACTCTAATGTCCCCTCCCCCATAGTCCCATCAGTCTCTGTACCAGAGGAGCTTACACTCTAATGCCCCCTACCCCACAGTCACATCAGTCTCTGTACCCAAGGAGCTGACACTCTAATGTCCCCTCCCCCATAGTCACATCAGTCTCTGTACCAGAGGAGCTTACACTCTAATGTCCCCTCCCCCCCAGTCCCATCAGTCTCTGTACAGAGGAGCTTACACTCTAATGTCCCCTCCCCCGCAGTCACATCAGTCTCTGTACCAGAGGAGCTTACACTCTAATGTCCCCTCCCCCGCAGTCCCATCACTCTCTGTACCAGAGGAGCTTACACTCTAATGTCCCCTCCCCCACAGTCCCATCAGTCTCTGTACCAGAGGAGCTTACACTCTAATGTCCCCTCCCCCACAGTCCCATCAGTCTCTGTACCAGAGGAGCTTACACTCTAATGTCCCCTCCCCCACAGTCCCATCAGTCTCTGTACCAGAGGAGCTTACACTCTAAGGCTCACCACTATATATACAATCTGTGAATCACTCACCATCATCAGACACTTCAACTTCATCTTTATGTTCTACAAAAACATGAAAGGAAATAATGAACATCATTAATATCGGACAGTAGAGGGAACTCACTGAGGCTGATTTACTAAAGTCGAGTTGAGAATCTCTACACAGAAAAGTGTAAAACTTTCTCTAAAGTACATCAATGGGCTCCTGTATGACAGTCTACACAGGTCCCCAAAAAAGTTCTGAGCCCGATCCCCTTCATTGGTGTCTCACGCGCTCCCCCTCCCAGACACTGCAGCCCACACAGGGAAGATCTCAGTAGCAGAGGCACAGCTGTCAATCCAGAAAGCAGGACTGGGTGTGGCCAAGCGTTGAAAAACAATTTCCAGGCTTTTGAATCGGTAGTGACCTTGCTGACAGCCACGCCCTCTGCAATATCTCCTCCCACTGCAGTGCAAGCAGACGCCACCTACATGACAACTCTGCTCTGAATTCAGGAGCAGTGCAGCATTGTTGTCACCCTATTACAGGAAGCTGCATTTGATGGACTTTACTGGCAGGATCAACAGGTATTTGTGGAAGTTTGGAGGAGGACTAAAGAAAACTGCGGGTGCAGATGGACTTATAATTAGGAACTGCAGCACTTTTTATTTTTTGGAGGCCGGAGTTCTACTTTAAATGATCCAACCACGTAAAAAGAGAACTCCTGATGACTTTGAATCACGTGCAGACACCTAAAGACATGATAAATGGTTCTGAACGTAGTGGTCCTTTAAGGAACCCAAAAGTGTTACATTGTTACTAGAGATGAGCGAAGAAATGAAAAATTCGATTCGACTGATTCGGCGAATTCGTGGACAATATTCGATTCGAGTCGAATAAATTCGCTGTGAATTTAACTTAAAAAAGGGTGTTTCTAGGCTTCAGAGAGACTTAATATTAGTGCAGAACACTGTACCTTTAATTTAAATGCCCTTGGAGTCTGCTGGGGAAGAGAAATAATACTGTCAGTCAGTATGACATGCAGATGAGTGCCGTCGATCTTAGAATCACCGCACACTTCACTCATTTGGGCAGTCACGGGGCCAAAACCAGAGTGTGGAGCCACAGTGTGGCGGTGGAGGCAGCAGCAATGGGAGGCCATACAGCACCCTATGACAAAAATGGAAACCACCAGCAGTGTGAGGAGACCTGAAAGTGGCACATGGCAGAGTGTGGCGATAGAGACAGCAGCAATGGGAGGCCGTACAGGGACCCATGACACACTCTGGACCTGGCAGCAGCATGAGGAGGCGGTACAGGGGCCCATGACAGATTACGGGCCTGGCAGCAGCATGAGGAGTCGGTACAGGGGCCCATGGCAGATTACGGGCCTGGCAGCAGCAATGGGAGGCCGTACAGGGACCCATGACACACTCTGGACCTGGCAGCAGCATGGGGAGGCGGTACAGGGGCCCATGACAGATTACGGGCCTGGCAGCAGCATGAGGAGTCGGTACGGGGGCCCATGACACACTCTGGACCTGGCAGCAGCATGAGGAGGCGGTACAGGGGCGCATGACAGATTACGAGCCTGGCAGCAGCAACTTGGACAGGAGGACGTTCAGCTTCTGCACCGTCGGGTGCGTGCTCGCAAACTGTTGTCTCTTGGAAACGGATTCCAAGAAAGACTGCTGACGGAATCCGTGAAGAGGAGTAGCAGGAGAAGGAGCATCTGAACGAGCGGAATATGCCAACAAGCGACAACAGTGGCCCATGACAGATTACGGGCCTGGCAGCAGCATGAGGAGTCGGTACGGGGGCCCATGGCAGATTACGGGCCTGGCAGCAGCTATGGGAGGCCCGTAATCTGCCAGCACCCTATGACAAAAAATGGAACCCACCAGCAGTGTGAGGAGACCTGAAAGTGGCACATGGCAGAGTGTGGCGATGGAGACAGCAGCAATGGGAGGCCGTACAGGGACCCATGAGAGACTCTGGACCTGGCAGCAGCATGAGGAGGCGGTATAGGGGCCCATGGCAGATTAGGGGCCTGGCAGCAGCTATGGGAGGCCCGTAATCTGCCAGCACCCTATGACAAAAAATGGAACACACCAGCAGTGTGAGGAGACCTGAAAGTGGCACATGGCAGAGTGTGGCGATGGAGGCAGCAGCAATGGGAGGCCGTACAGGGACCCATGAGAGACTCTGGACTTGGCAGCAGCATGAGGAGGCGGTATAGGGGCCCATGGCAGATTAGGGGCCTGGCAGCAGCTATGGGAGGCCCGTAATCTGCCAGCACCCTATGACAAAAAATGGAACACACCAGCAGTGTGAGGAGACCTGAAAGTGGCACATGTTTGGGGCATGATTCATGGCGGATTTAGTCAGTTGTGTCAGGAACTGGTGGTTTGAAATCCAGACTAATCCACGCCTGATTCATTTTCACAAACGTGAGTCTCTCCACACTTTGGGTGGACAGTCGTGTCCTCCGCGGAGTTGCAATACCTCCTGCCGCACTAAACACGCGCTCCGATGCCACGCTACTGGCCGGGCATGACAGCCTTTCAAGGGCAAATTCAGCTAGTTGGGGCCAAAGGTCAAGTTTCGTTGCCCAGTAGTCAAGGGGATTGTCTACCTCGGTTGGCAGGGTGCTGTCCAAGTAGGCCTAAGCCTGTTGTTTGAGGTCCTGCTCCAGGTCCACCTGATGCTGCTGCTGCTGCTGCGGCTGGTTAGTAGTTTCCTCACTGCGCTGGTGAAGAAAGCTACTCATCATCGACTGCAGACTGAGGCAGCCGCTGCTGGTGGAGCTGCCACTGCTCCTACCACCCCACCCCTCCCCTGCTGCCATGGCAGCGGAACACGAGCGCACAGGGCCCACAGTGTCTGAGGATGGACGTTGGCGCAGACAGGCAGAGACCAGCTGACTACATAGGTGTTTTTTATAGTACGTTATTTTGGCCTCCCTCTCAGCAGGTGTGAAAAAGGCCACCATTTTTGAACGGTAGCGAGGGTCCAACAAGGTGGACAGCCAAAAGTCATCCCTCTGTCTGATGGTTATTATTCGGCTGTCGCTACGCAAGCAACCGAGCATGCTATGGGCCATTTGTGCCAAGGAATGCGAGGGACTCCCTGCCTCCATCTCCACAGCATACTGCCACGGTGCGTCTAGGTCCTCTGTCTCCTCTTCCTCCTCCTCTACCAGATGCTCCTGCTCCTCCACTCCTGTCCGCTGAGTGGAAAAACCACCCATTTCACTCAATAATTCCTGAGCACCAATGTCCTCCTCTACCTCCTCCTCTTCTTCCAGTCCTGCCCCCACAGGGGCCATGTGGCGTTGAGATCTGTGCGCCACGTCTACCGCACCCTGACCAGCCATTGTTAACAGCATTTGTTCCAGGACGTGCAACAGAGGAATGACGTCGTTCATCCCATAGTCCTGCCGACTCACGAATAGCGTGGCCTCCTCAAAGGGCCTGAGCAAGCGCAGGTGTCACGCATGAGCTGCCAATGGCTGACATCTAAGTTACACAGGGAGTACCTTTATCTGCTTTTAACATCAGGAAATCTGTGATGGCCTTTTGCTGTTCGTAAAGGCGGTCTAACATATGTAGGGTTGAATTCCACCTTGTTGCAACGTCACAGCATGAGGAGTCGGTATAGGGGCCCATGGCAGATTAGGGGCCTGGCAGCAGTTATGGGAGGCCCATAATCTGCCAGCACCCTATGACAAAAAATGGAACACACCAGCAGTGTGAGGAGACCTGAAAGTGGCACATGGCAGAGTGTGGCGATGGAGACAGCAGCAATGGGAGGCCGTACAGGGACCCATGAGAGACTCTGGACCTGGCAGCAGCATGAGGAGGCGGTATATAGGGGCCTACGGCAGATTAGGGGCCTGGCAGCAGCTATAGGAGGCCCGTAATCTGCCAGCACCCTATGTCAAAAAATTCAACACACCAGCAGTGTGTGAGGAGACCTGAAAGTGGCACATGGCAGAGTGTGGCGATGGAGACAGCAGCAATGGGAGGCCGTACAGGGACCCATGACAGACTCTGGACTTGGCAGCAGCATGAGGAGGCGGTATATAGGGGCTTATGGCAGATTAGGGGCCTGGCAGCAGCTATAGGAGGCCCGTAATCTGCCAGCACCCTATGTCAAAAAATTCAACACACCAGCAGTGTGAGGAGACCTGAAAGTGGCACATGGCAGAGTGTGGCGATGGAGACAGCAGCAATGGGAGGCCGTACAGGGACCCATGACAGACTCTGAACTTGGCAGCAGCATGAGGAGGCGGTATATAGGGGCCCATGGCAGATTAGGGGCCTGGCAGCAGCTATAGGAGGCCCGTAATCTGCCAGCACCCTATGTCAAAAAATTCAACACACCAGCAGTGTGAGGAGACCTGAAAGTGGCACATGGCAGAGTGTGGCGATGGAGACAGCAGCAATGGGAGGCCGTACAGGGACCCATGACAGACTCTGGACTTGGCAGCAGCATGAGGAGGCGGTATATAGGGGCCCATGGCAGATTAGGGGCCTGGCAGCAGCTATGGGAGGCCCGTAATCTGCCAGCACCCTATGTCAAAAAATTCTACACACCAGCAGTGTGTGAGGAGACCTGAAAGTGGCACATGGCAGAGTGTGGCGATGGAGACAGCAGCAATGGGAGGCCGTACAGGGACCCATGACAGACTCTGGACTTGGCAGCAGCATGAGGAGGCGGTATATAGGGGCCCATGGCAGATTAGGGGCCTGGCAGCAGCTATGGGAGGCCCGTAATCTGCCAGCACCCTATGTCAAAAAATTCAACACACCAGCAGTGTGTGAGGAGACCTGAAAGTGGCACATGGCAGAGTGTGGCGATGGAGAAAGCAGCAATGGGAGGCCGTACAGGGACCCATGAGAGACTCTGGACCTGGCAGCAGCATGAGGAGGCGGTATATAGGGGCCCATGGCAGATTAGGGGCCTGGCAGCAGCTATGTGAGGCCCGTAATCTGCCTGCACCCTATGTCAAAAAATTAAACACACCAGCAGTGTGAAGAGACCTGAAAGTGGCACATGGCATGAGAGACTCTGGACCTGGCAGCAGCAGGAGGAGGCGGTATAGGGGCCCATGGCTGATTAGGGGCCTGGCAGCAGCTATGTGAGGCCCGTTATCTTGCAGCACCCTATGTCAAAAAATTTAACACACCAGCAGTGTGAAGATACCTGAAAGTGGCACATGGCAGCAGAGTGTGGCGATGGAGACAGCAGCAATGGGAGGCCGTACAGGGACCCATGAGAGACTCTGGACCTGGCAGCAGCAGGAGGAGGTGGTATATAGGGGCCCATGGCAGATTAGGGGCCTGGCAGCAGCTATGTGAGGCCCGTAATCTGCCTGCACCCTATGTCAAAAAATTTAACACACCAGCAGTGTGAAGAGACCTGAAAGTGGCACATGGCAGCAGAGTGTGGCGATGGAGACAGCAGCAATGGGAGGCCGTACAGGGACCATGACAGACTCTGGACTTGGCAGCAGCATGAGGAGGCGGTATATAGGGGCCTATGGCAGATTAGGGGCCTGGCAGCAGCTATGTGAGGCCCGTAATCTGCCTGCACCCTATGTCAAAAAATTTAACACACCAGCAGTGTGAAGAGACCTGAAAGTGGCACATGGCAGCAGAGTGTGGCGATGGAGACAGCAGCAATGGGAGGCCGTACAGGGACCATGACAGACTCTGGACTTGGCAGCAGCATGAGGAGGCGGTATATAGGGGCCCATGGCAGATTAGGGGCCTGGCAGCAGCTATGTGAGGCCCGTAATCTGCCTGCACCCTATGTCAAAAAATTAAACACACCAGCAGTGTGAAGAGACCTGAAAGTGGCACATGGCATGAGAGACTCTGGACCTGGCAGCAGCAGGAGGAGGCGGTATAGGGGCCCATGGCTGATTAGGGGCCTGGCAGCAGCTATGTGAGGCCCGTTATCTTGCAGCACCCTATGTCAAAAAATTTAACACACCAGCAGTGTGAAGAGACCTGAAAGTGGCACATGGCAGCAGAGTGTGGCGATGGAGACAGCAGCAATGGGAGGCCGTACAGGGACCCATGAGAGACTCTGGACCTGGCAGCAGCAGGAGGAGGTGGTATATAGGGGCCCATGGCAGATTAGGGGCCTGGCAGCAGCTATGTGAGGCCCGTAATCTGCCTGCACCCTATGTCAAAAAATTTAACACACCAGCAGTGTGAAGAGACCTGAAAGTGGCACATGGCAGCAGAGTGTGGCGATGGAGACAGCAGCAATGGGAGGCCGTACAGGGACCATGACAGACTCTGGACTTGGCAGCAGCATGAGGAGGCGGTATATAGGGGCCTATGGCAGATTAGGGGCCTGGCAGCAGCTATGTGAGGCCCGTAATCTGCCTGCACCCTATGTCAAAAAATTTAACACACCAGCAGTGTGAAGAGACCTGAAAGTGGCACATGGCAGCAGAGTGTGGCGATGGAGACAGCAGCAATGGGAGGCCGTACAGGGACCATGACAGACTCTGGACTTGGCAGCAGCATGAGGAGGCGGTATATAGGGGCCCATGGCAGATTAGGGGCCTGGCAGCAGCTATGTGAGGCCCGTAATCTGCCTGCACCCTATGTCAAAAAATTAAACACACCAGCAGTGTGAAGAGACCTGAAAGTGGCACATGGCAGCAGAGTGTGGCGATGGAGACAGCAGCAATGGGAGGCCGTACAGGGACCATGACAGACTCTGGACTTGGCAGCAGCATGAGGAGGCGGTATATAGGGGCCCATGGCAGATTAGGGGCCTGGCAGCAGCTATGTGAGGCCCGTAATCTGCCTGCACCCTATGTCAAAAAATTTAACACACCAGCAGTGTGAAGAGACCTGAAAGTGGCACATGGCAGCAGAGTGTGGCGATGGAGACAGCAGCAATGGGAGGCCGTACAGGGACCATGACAGACTATGGACTTGGCAGCAGCATGAGGAGGCGGTATATAGGGGCCCATGGCAGATTAGGGGCCTGGCAGCAGCTATGTGAGGCCCGTAATCTGCCTGCACCCTATGTCAAAAAATTTAACACACCAGCAGTGTGAAGAGACCTGAAAGTGGCACATGGCAGCAGAGTGTGGCGATGGAGACAGCAGCAATGGGAGGCCGTACAGGGACCATGACAGACTCTGGACTTGGCAGCAGCATGAGGAGGCGGTATATAGGGGCCCATGGCAGATTAGGGGCCTGGCAGCAGCTATGTGAGGCCCGTAATCTGCCTGCACCCTATGTCAAAAAATTTAACACACCAGCAGTGTGAAGAGACCTGAAAGTGGCACATGGCAGCAGAGTGTGGCGATGGAGACAGCAGCAATGGGAGGCCGTACAGGGACCATGACAGACTCTGGACTTGGCAGCAGCATGAGGAGGCGGTATATAGGGGCCTATGGCAGATTAGGGGCCTGGCAGCAGCTATGTGAGGCCCGTAATCTGCCTGCACCCTATGTCAAAAAATTTAACACACCAGCAGTGTGAAGAGACCTGAAAGTGGCACATGGCAGCAGAGTGTGGCGATGGAGACAGCAGCAATGGGAGGCCGTACAGGGACCCATGAGAGACTCTGGACTTGGCAGCAGCATGAGGAGGCGGTATATAGGGGCCCATGGCAGATTAGGGGCCTGGCAGCAGCTATGTGAGGCCCGTTATCTTGCAGCACCCTATGTCAAAAAATTAAACACACCAGCAGTGTGAAGAGACCTGAAAGTGGCACATGGCAGCAGAGTGTGGCGATGGAGACAGCAGCAATGGGAGGCCGTACAGGGACCCATGAGAGACTCTAGACTTGGCAGCAGCATGAGGAGGCGGTTTATAGGGGCCCATGGCAGATTAGGGGCCTGGCAGCAGCTATGTGAGGCCCGTAATCTGCCTGCACCCTATGTCAAAAAATTTAACACACCAGCAGTGTGAAGAGACCTGAAAGTGGCACATGGCAGCAGAGTGTGGCGATGGAGACAGCAGCAATGGGAGGCCGTACAGGGACCCATGAGAGACTCTAGACTTGGCAGCAGCATGAGGAGGCGGTATATAGGGGCCCATGGCAGATTAGGGGCCTGGCAGCAGCTATGTGAGGCCCGTAATCTGCCTGCACCCTATGTCAAAAAATTTAACACACCAGCAGTGTGAAGAGACCTGAAAGTGGCACATGGCAGCAGAGTGTGGCGATGGAGACAGCAGCAATGGGAGGCCGTACAGGGACCCATGAGAGACTCTGGACTTGGCAGCAGCATGAGGAGGCGGTATATAGGGGCCTATGGCAGATTAGGGGCCTGGCAGCAGCTATAGGAGGCCCGTAATCTGCCAGCACCCTATGTCAAAAAATTAAACACACCAGCAGTGTGAGGAGACCTGAAAGTGGCACATGTTTGAGGCATGATTCATGGCGGATTTAGTCAGTTGTGTCAGGAACTGGTGGTTTGAAATCCAGACTAATCCACGCCTGATTCATTTTCACAAACGTGAGTCTCTCCACACTTTGGGTGGACAGTCGTGTCCTCCGCGGAGTTACAATACCTCCTGCCGCACTAAACACGCGCTCCGATGCCACGCTACTGGCCGGGCATGACAGCCTTTCAAGGGCAAATTCAGCTAGTTGGGGCCAAAGGTCAAGTTTCGTTGCCCAGTAGTCAAGGGGATTGTCTACCTCGGTTGGCAGGGTGCTGTCCAAGTAGGCCCAAGCCTGTTGTTTGAGCTCCTGCTCCAGGTCCACCTGATGCTGCTGCTGCTGCTGCGGCTGGTTAGTAGTTTCCTCACTGCGCTGGTGAAGAAAGCTACTCATCATCGACTGCAGACTGAGGCAGCCACTGCTGGTGGAGCTGCCACTGCTCCTACCACCCCACCCCTCCCCTGCTGCCATGCCAGCGGAACGCGAGCGCACAGGGCCCACAGTGTCTGAGGATGGACGTTGGCGCACAAAGGCAGAGACCAACTGACTACATAGGTGGTTTTTATAGTACGTAATTTTGGCCTCCCTCTCAGCAGGTGTGAAAAAGGCCACCATTTTGGACCGGTAGCGAGGGTCCAACAAGGTGGACAGCCAAAAGTCATCCCTCTGTCTGATGGTTATTATTCGGCTGTCGCTACGCAAGCAACCGAGCATGCTATGGGCCATTTGTGCCAAGGAATGCGAGGGACTCCCTGCCTCCATCTCCACAGCATACTGCCACGGTGCGTCTGGGTCCTCTGTCTCCTCCTCCTCCTCCTCTACCAGATGCTCCTGCTCCTCCACTCCTGTCCGCTGAGTGGAAAAACCACCCATTTCACTCAATAATTCCTGAGCACAAATGTCCTCCTCTACCTCCTCCTCTTCTTCCTGTCCTGCCCCCACAGGGGTCATGTGGCGTTGAGATCTGTGCGCCACGTCTACCGCACCCTGACCAGCCATTGTTAACAGCATTTGTTCCAGGACGTGCAACAGAGGAATGACGTCGTTCATCCCATAGTCCTGCCGACTCACGAATAGCGTGGCCTCCTCAAAGGGCCTGAGCAAGCGGCAGGTGTCACGCATGAGCTGCCAATGGCTGACATCTAAGTTACACAGGGGAGTACCTTTATCCGCTTGTAACATCAGGAAATCGGTGATGGCCTTTCGCTGCTCGTAAAGGCGGTCTAACATGTGTAGGGTTGAATTCCACCTTGTTGCAACGTCGCAGATCAGGCGATGCTGTGGAATTCCGTTCTGCCGCTGCAGCTCAATGAGGGTGTTCTTTGCGGTGTAGGAATGGCTGAAATGCATGCACAGTTTACGTGACATTTTAAGGATGTCTTGCAGTGGGATGGTGGATTTTAGGAACCGCTTGACAACCAGATTGAACACGTGAGCCATGCATGGCGCATGGCACAACCTTCCTTGACGCAGAGCAGACACCATGTTCTTTCCGTTGTCAGTCAACATGGTTCCGATTTTTAGTTTGCGCGGAGACAGCCATCTGTCGATTTCTCTGTTCATTACACTCAGCAGTTCCTCCCCTGTGTGACTACGTTCGCCAAGGCATACCAGGTGCAGCACAGCGTGACACCGTTGCGCCCTGCACATGTGATATGCCGGTCGGGTAATGGGACTTGGCACGGGGGTGGCGGCTGAGGACACGGCGGAAAAAGAGGTGGTAGAGGCGGACATGCTTGCTGGACCAAGGACGTGCAAACGTGGAGGCAAAAGCGTCGTGACCTGTCCAAGTTGCTGGTGCGGCTGTGCCGGCACCACGTTCACCCAGTGGGCCGTAAATGACATGTACTGTCCCTGACCGTAGTTACAGCTCCACACGTCGGCGCTGCCGTGCACTTTGGCAGAGACCGACATGCTCAAAGACTGGCCCACCATCTCTTCTACATGTGAATGCAGGGCTGGCACTGCCTTTTGGGCAAAGAAATGACGGCTTGGCACTCTCCACCGCGGCGCGGCACAAGCCATCATTTCTCGGAAAGGTGCTGAGTCCACCAGTTGGAAAGGGAGGGACTGCAGCACCAGCAACTTGGACAGGAGGACGTTCAGCTTTTGCACCGTCGGGTGCGTGCTCGCAAACTGTTGTCTCTTGGATACGGATTCCAAGAAAGACTGTTGACGGAATCCGAGAAGAGGAGTAGCAGGAGAAGGAGCATCTGAACGAGCGGAAGATGCCAACGAGCGACAACTCCCCTCAGCAGAGGTGTTGGAGCCTTGACTGGCTGATAGAGGGCGATTGACGACGTCGGGTGACGGAGCAAGTAACGGAGCGGGTGATGGAGCGGGGGCTGGGGCAGGCAGAACCGCCGTATGTTTATCACGGTTTTCCCAGGCCACCGAATGGTGACGCTGCATATGCTGACGCAACGCTGTAGTCCCAACATGGGCCCCCTGGCCACGCTTGCATTTCTGGCCACATAGTCGACATACGGCTACGTTTACTTCCTCGGGCGGCTTGAGGAAAAATTGCCACACCACCGAGTAGGAAACTTTGCCCCCGCTACTCTTCACTGGCTGACTGCTACTTCCTCCGTGCGCACCGGCACCACTACTGGCCGTGGTGGTAGGCTGCAGTGGAGCTGGTGCTCTACTCCGTGGACGTTTGGCTCCACTGACACTGATGCGACCCTGCTGCTGTCTCCTGGGCAACCCACCGACTGTTTTGCTCGCTGCCAAGCTGCCACCCTCTTCTCCTGATGATGCGGAAGAAATTGCCTGATGACGACGAGGCTGCCAAGTGCGATCAACCTCCTCATCATCAAGTAGGGTCTCCGCCTCACTACTAGCCCCCTCGGCTGCGTCTGGGTCAGGAGACAGACCTGTCTCTAGACCGGCTACCGAGCCACTCTCCTCGCCAGTACTTGTTCGCTTGGCTGCTGAAAAGGCCGATGTCTCCCCCCGTTCCTGACCGCCCTCTGTTAGCTCTTCCTCACTGTACAGTGGGGCTGAGCCCACAGCATGCGATACTTCGCTTGGTGAGGGAACAGCAAAGGACAGGGGCAGGTAGAGGACACGTGATTTCAGTGGGCTTGGTCCCGGGCCATGCCAACTAACGGTTGTGTCTGACGTACCCACCGACCGTTGGCTGTAGGTGTCAGAGGTGACCTGGGAAGAGGAAGACGACCGAGCCAACCAATCAATGACGGCAGGGTTGTCGGTGGAGACACGACCGCTGGATGACACCGGGAGCACTGGCCTCTGGCTGCGAATACTGCTGCCTCGACCCCTTCCTCTGCTGCCACGTCTGCTCGCTCCTAAAACATTGCCTCCTCTGCCACTCCTCTGCATGTTGTCTGACATACTATTTAATTCAACGATTAGGTGTCCCTGAGTAACAATTCTCTGGCACTCAGTAACAATTCTGTCTGTCCCTGAGTATGAATTCTGTGGCCCTGAGTAACAATTCTGTGTCTGTGCGAGTAACAATTCTGTGTCTGTGCGAGTAACAATTCTGTGTCTGTGCAAGTAACAATTTTGTGTCTGTGCGAGTAACAATTCTCTGGCACTCAGTAACAATTCTGTCTGTCCCTGAGTAACAATTCTCTGGCACTCAGTAACAATTCTGTCTGTCCCTGAGTAACAATTCTCTGGCACTCAGTAACAATTCTGTCTGTCCCTGAGTAACAATTCTCTGGCACTCAGTAACAATTCTGTCTGTCCCTGAGTATGAATTCTGTGGCCCTGAGTAACAATTCTGTGTCTGCGCGAGTAACAATTCTGTGTCTGTGCAAGTAACAATTTTGTGTCTGTGCAAGTAACAATTTTGTGTCTGTGCGAGTAACAATTCTCTGGCACTCAGTAACAATTCTGTCTGTCCCTGAGTAACAATTCTCTGGCACTCAGTAACAATTCTGACTGTCCCTGAGTAACAATTCTCTGGCACTCAGTAACAATTCTGTCTGTCCCTGAGTAACAATTCTCTGGCACTCAGTAACAATTGTGTGTCTGTGCAAGTAACAATTCTGTGTCTGTGCAAGTAACAATTTTGTGTCTGTGAGAGTAACAATTCTCTGGCACTCAGTAACAATTCTGTCTGTCCCTGAGTAACAATTCTCTGGCACTCAGTAACAATTCTGTCTGTCCCTGAGTATGAATTCTGTGGCCCTGAGTAACAATTCTGTCTCTGTGCGAGTAACAATTCTGTGTCTGTGCAAGTAACAATTTTGTGTCTGTGAGAGTAACAATTCCCTGGCACTCAGTAACAATTCTGTCTGTCCCTGAGTAACAATTCTCTGGCACTCAGTAACAATTCTGTCTTCCCTGAGTAACAATTCTCTGGCACTCAGTAACAATTCTGTCTGTCCCTGAGTATGAATTCTGTGGCCCTGAGTAACAATTCTGTCTCTGTGCGAGTAACAATTCTGTGTCTGTGCAAGTAACAATTTTGTGTCTGTGAGAGTAACAATTCTCTGGCACTCAGTAACAATTCTGTCTGTCCCTGAGTAACAATTCTCTGGCACTCAGTAACAATTCTGTCTGTCCCTGAGTATGAATTCTGTGGCCCTGAGTAACAATTGTGTGTCTGTGCAAGTAACAATTCTGTGTCTGTGCAAGTAACAATTTTGTGTCTGTGAGAGTAACAATTCTCTGGCACTCAGTAACAATTCTGTCTGTCCCTGAGTAACAATTCTCTGGCACTCAGTAACAATTCTGTCTGTCCCTGAGTAACAATTCTGTCTGTCCCTGAGTATGAATTCTGTGGCCCTGAGTAAGAATTCTCTGGCACTCAGTAACAATTCTGTCTGTCCCTGAGTATGAATTCTGTGGCCCTGAGTAACAATTGTGTGTCTGTGCAAGTAACAATTCTGTGTCTGTGCAAGTAACAATTTTGTGTCTGTGAGAGTAACAATTCTCTGGCACTCAGTAACAATTCTGTCTGTCCCTGAGTAACAATTCTCTGGCACTCAGTAACAATTCTGTCTGTCCCTGAGTATGAATTCTGTGGCCCTGAGTAACAATTCTGTCTCTGTGCGAGTAACAATTCTGTCTCTGTGCGAGTAACAATTCTGTGTCTGTGCAAGTAACAATTTTGTGTCTGTGAGAGTAACAATTCTCTGGCACTCAGTAACAATTCTGTCTGTCCCTGAGTAAGAATTCTCTGGCACTCAGTAACAATTCTGTCTGTCCCTGAGTAACAATTCTCTGGCACTCAGTAACAATTCTGTCTGTCCCTGAGTAACAATTCTGTCTGTCCCTGAGTATGAATTCTGTGGCCCTGAGTAAGAATTCTCTGGCACTCAGTAACAATTCTGTCTGTCCCTGAGTATGAATTCTGTGGCCCTGAGTAACAATTGTGTGTCTGTGCAAGTAACAATTCTGTGTCTGTGCAAGTAACAATTTTGTGTCTGTGAGAGTAACAATTCTCTGGCACTCAGTAACAATTCTGTCTGTCCCTGAGTAACAATTCTCTGGCACTCAGTAACAATTCTGTCTGTCCCTGAGTAACAATTCTCTGGCACTCAGTAACAATTCTGTCTGTCCCTGAGTAACAATTCTCTGGCACTCAGTAACAATTCTGTCTGTCCCTGAGTAACAATTCTGTCTGTCCCTGAGAATGAATTCTGTGGCCCTGAGTAAGAATTCTCTGGCACTCAGTAACAATTCTGTCTGTCCCTGAGTAACAATTCTCTGGCACTCAGTAACAATTCTGTCTGTCCCTGAGTATGAATTCTGTGGCCCTGAGTAACAATTGTGTGTCTGTGCAAGTAACAATTCTGTGTCTGTGCAAGTAACAATTTTGTGTCTGTGAGAGTAACAATTCTCTGGCACTCAGTAACAATTCTGTCTGTCCCTGAGTAACAATTCTCTGGCACTCAGTAACAATTCTGTCTGTCCCTGAGTAACAATTCTGTCTGTCCCTGAGTATGAATTCTGTGGCCCTGAGTAAGAATTCTCTGGCACTCAGTAACAATTCTGTCTGTCCCTGAGTATGAATTCTGTGGCCCTGAGTAACAATTGTGTGTCTGTGCAAGTAACAATTCTGTGTCTGTGCAAGTAACAATTTTGTGTCTGTGAGAGTAACAATTCTCTGGCACTCAGTAACAATTCTGTCTGTCCCTGAGTAACAATTCTCTGGCACTCAGTAACAATTCTGTCTGTCCCTGAGTATGAATTCTGTGGCCCTGAGTAACAATTCTGTCTCTGTGCGAGTAACAATTCTGTGTCTGTGCAAGTAACAATTTTGTGTCTGTGAGAGTAACAATTCTCTGGCACTCAGTAACAATTCTGTCTGTCCCTGAGTAAGAATTCTCTGGCACTCAGTAACAATTCTGTCTGTCCCTGAGTAACAATTCTCTGGCACTCAGTAACAATTCTGTCTGTCCCTGAGTAACAATTCTGTCTGTCCCTGAGTATGAATTCTGTGGCCCTGAGTAAGAATTCTCTGGCACTCAGTAACAATTCTGTCTGTCCCTGAGTATGAATTCTGTGGCCCTGAGTAACAATTGTGTGTCTGTGCAAGTAACAATTCTGTGTCTGTGCAAGTAACAATTTTGTGTCTGTGAGAGTAACAATTCTCTGGCACTCAGTAACAATTCTGTCTGTCCCTGAGTAACAATTCTCTGGCACTCAGTAACAATTCTGTCTGTCCCTGAGTAACAATTCTCTGGCACTCAGTAACAATTCTGTCTGTCCCTGAGTAACAATTCTCTGGCACTCAGTAACAATTCTGTCTGTCCCTGAGTAACAATTCTGTCTGTCCCTGAGAATGAATTCTGTGGCCCTGAGTAAGAATTCTCTGGCACTCAGTAACAATTCTGTCTGTCCCTGAGTAACAATTCTCTGGCACTCAGTAACAATTCTGTCTGTCCCTGAGTAAAAATTCTGTGGCCCTAATAACGTTTCTGTGGCCCTAAGTAACAATTCTCTGGCACTGAGTAACAATTCTGTCTGTCCCTGAGTATGAATTCTGTGGCCCTAACTAGCGTTTCTTTGTCCCTAAATAACGATTCTGTGGCCCTCATTAACAAGTCTGTGTCCCTGAGTAATGGTTCTCTGTCCCTAAGTAACTTCTCTCTGTCCCCAATTCTCGTTTCTGTGGCCCTAACTCTGTCCCTGTCCCTAGTACAGAGCGGTCTGCCTCTGTTCAATGACTGCAGGCAAATGAAGATTTCCAAAATGGCCGCTATATATACCTCGACCATTACACAGTGCTGGCTGGCTGGCTGCTGATTGGCTGATGCGATCACATGTCGTTGAGGAATGCATTATGGGGCAGCGCGCCTTGTCTGCGCGCCTTCCCCGACATCCCCGCTCCGTCGCCGCACATGTCAGCCGCCATTTTCGGAAAAATTTCGATTCGCGCGTCCGAATTAGGCTGTTTTTCGGATTCGGCACGAATCGAAATTTTTCCGATATTCGACTCGAATTCCACTTCGGATACTTCGATTCGCTCATCTCTAATTGTTACCTCCTTCTACTTTCTCCTTGTAAGCCACCGGGTCCGATTCCTGGCTGGGCTCACTGGTTCCGTACACGTTGGTGGCCCGGACCCGGAACTTGTACTCGCGGTCGTGCAGCAGATTCTCCACGTTGAAGGAGGTGCTCCTGCACAGCGTCAGGTCGGACCACTTCTTGTCCACGGAATCCCAGATCTCCACCATGTAGGACTGGACCACGCTGCCTCCATCATAGGTGGGACCATACCAGGACAGGGTCAGGGCCGAGCCCTTCATCTCCGAGGCACAGGGCTGCCCGGCTGGGGGATCCGGCTTATCTGCAAAGGAAAGACACCATCGAATTTTATTCAGACTGATGGTTGCCATGGAGAAGAAAGGATCACAATGATGCAACTAATGCAGGATCTGAGATTTTTGCTGCACCCTTACATTGGGGGTCAGTGGGAAGAACGTTCCTTACATTGGGGGTCAGTGGGAAGAATGTCCCTTACATTGGGGGTCAGTGGGAAGAATGTCCCTTACATTGGGGGTCGGTGGGAAGAATGTCCCTTACATTGGGGGTCAGGTGGGAAGAATGTCCCTTACATTGGGGGTCAGTGGGAAGAATGTCCCTTACATTGGGGGTCAGTGGGAAGAACGTTCCTTACATTGGGGGTCAGTGGGAAGAATGTCCCTTACATTGGGGGTCAGTGGGAAGAATGTCCCTTACATTGGGGGTCAGTGGGAAGAATGTCCCTTACATTGGGGGTCAGTGGGAAGAATGTCCCTTACATTGGGGGGTCAGTGGGAAGAATGTTGCTTACATTGGTGATCAGTGGGAAGAACGTTCCTTACATTGGGGGTCAGTGGGAAGAATGTCCCTTACATTGGGGGTCAGTGGGAAGAATGTCCCTTACATTGGGGGGTCAGTGGGAAGAATGTCCCTTACATTGGGGGGTCAGTGGGAAGAATGTCCCTTACATTGGTGGTCAGTGGGAAGAATGTCCCTTACATTGGGGGTCAGTGGGAAGAATGTCCCTTACATTGGGGGTCAGTGGGAAGAATGTCCCTTACATTGGGGGTCAGTGGGAAGAATGTCCCTTACATTGGGGGTCAGTGGGAAGAATGTCCCTTATATTGGGGGTCAGTGGGAAGAATGTCCCTTACATTGGGGGTCAGTGGGAAGAATGTCCCTTACATTGGTGGTCAGTGGGAAGAATGTCCCTTACATTGGGGATCAGTGGGAAGAATGTCCCTTACATTGGGGGTCAGTGGGAAGAATGTCCCTTACATTGGGGGTCAGTGGGAAGAATGTCCCTTACATTGGGGGTCAGTGGGAAGAATGTCCCTTACATTGGGGGTCAGTGGGAGAATGAGGAGGACACATTGAACAAGCTCTCCCTGAGAACCAGCGTTTTCCAAGCCTGGGCTTTGCCTTCTAGCTTGGCCCAGGAACCATGCCTGACCCTGGGAGGGATCCCCCTGATGACACCGGGCCTAGTGAGGAGGAGGAGGACCTGTCTGTGGGTCCAGGCCCTGGTGAGGATGTGTACAGACAGAGGATTATTGATCGATTCTTGGCGATTGGAAAAGCTGAGGAAAAACGTAAAAGTTTTAAAAGCTGAGCACAAATCCTTCAAAGCCAAATACTGCCAGGCCTGGAGTAAGAACCGATTGGCCATCCAACTGTTATGGGGAAATAGGCCGAACCTGATCAAACGCAATGTAACTTACCTATCCAGGCGGGAGGGTGGCCCAGGAATGGTCAACTCTATAGTTTTCTTTTCTTTGCTGTTTTTAAAGTACAATCTTGGTAATATTAGCAGAGACCCCCCCGGGATGGGTGGGTATTTTTTTGGTCTAAACCAGTCTTGGTTTAGGCCTTTTCTGCATTGCTGGAAAGATGGCGGCCCAGTGAAAAGTCTGAGAGTCCGACATGGCAAGCTCCCAGATTATGTTGCCCCGTGTCTGAAAATACTTCGGCAGTGGCAGGTGACAGTGGAGGATATCAGGTCCCTTCCCAGGAAGCTTCTGGGGGAGAGGATTTTGGCTTCTGCTTTTGGTGTGTCACTGGCCTTAAAGGATTGCCCAGGCTCCGTAATGATGATGGCGGTGGTGGTGGGGGGGGGGGGGGGGTTGCGTTTAATTAATTTGGAGAGAATCCCTTTGAAGCTTAAGGACCAAGCCTGGCTCACTTTTCATGGAAGGCTCTATGTGAGAGGGAACCTGAAGCACCGCCCTGTGGATGATCGGGATTGTCCTAGAGCAGAGTGTGTTGGTAAAGTGGAGTCTATGGACCACTTTCCGCTCCAGTGTCCCTTTACCATAGAGGTGTATAAAGGGGTGGGGAGGGTTCTGGGTACCCCCTTTCTCTATCGCATGAATTATGCAGAGTGGATGTACGGGGCATTCCCAGCTCACTGGGACTTTGATTTGGATATACTTTTTCTAGTTAGTATAGTTGTTCGTTACTTCACATGGAATGCACGGTATCAGATTACCCTGCGGAAGAAAGTCCTCCCTGTTGAGGTGGTGGTGCACGATATTCTGGGTGAGATTGGGAAGATTTGGGGGTCTTGAGAAGGGCAGGGAGTCTCGGGCGGTCTGGATAAGGGTGTGGAGCAATGTACGTGAAATCTCTCTCATATGAGGTGGGCGGACAACAATGAGAGACCCTCATAGGAAGGGCACATGAAAGATTAGCATGACGAGGATCAGATAGTGATCGCTCTCTCCTCTCCATGAGCGGGAATTCCCGGGTGGCATTTCCTGCAGATTCGTGGGAAAAAGAGACTGCGGGGTGAAAGATGACAGACGAGCCGGTGCTCACACTCCGGCATGAGAACATACGAGGGGGGGGGAGGATCTGGAATATATCCATTATATGGGAACTCCATCCCTAGGAGTAATAGCAGAGCTTACCATTCCTTAGATGTGGTGGCTGCATTAGTTTTCTTTTTTTAGGCTTTTATTCTCTTTATTCACCTGTTGATGCTGACAGTGATATACTTCCTTTCTACAAGGGAACATACTATAGATACAGGGGTGCACTAGAGGTCAGTAGATGAGGTATTGGACGCTCTGGGAGCACCAAAGTCAATAGATGACACATTGAGAAGGAGTGCATTTGGAGTCAACTGGAGCACTAGAGTCACTAGATGACACATGAACACTGGGAGCACACTTGGGGTCTCTAGGCATACTGGGAGCACTGGAGACATTAGATGACACATGGACACTGGGAGCACACTTGGGGTCTCTAGGCATACTGGGAGCACTGGAGACATTAGGTGACACATGGACTGGGAGCACGCTTGGAGTCTCTAGGCATACTGGGAGCACTGGAGACTTTAGGTGACATGTGGACTGGGAGCACACTTGGAGTCTCTAGGCATACTGGAAGCACTGGAGACTTTAGGTAACATGTGGACTGGGAGCACACTTGGAGTCTCTAGGCATAGTGGGAGCACTGGAGAGTTTAGGTGACATGTGGACTGGGAGTACGCTTGGAGTCTCTAGGCATACTGGGAGCACTGGAGACACACGGTGACACATGGACTGGGAGCACGCTTGGAGTCTCTAGGCATACTGGGAGCACTGGAGACTTTAGGTGACATGTGGACTGGGAGCACACTTGGAATCACTTGATGTACATGGAGTGCCAATGTCATTAGATGGACTTGAAGAGCATTTAGAACCACTGGGAGCATTGGAGTCACTAGATGACGCATTGACTGGAAACACACTTGGAGTCTCTGGGCATACTGTGAGCCACAGAGACATTAGATGAGATGTTGACTGGTAGCCCACCTAGAGTCACTGGGCATACTGGAAGCACCAGAGATATTAGATGAGATGTTGGCTCATAGCCCACCTAGAGTCGCTAGGCACTCTGGAGGGCTGGGTACATTAGATGAGTGGTTGACTGGTAGTCCTCCTAGAGTAACTGGGCATACTGGGAACACCAGAGACATTAGGTGACATGTGGACTGGTTTCCCACCTAGAGACTCTGGGCATACTGGGAGCACTGGAGACTTTAGATGACATGTGAACTGGTAGACCTCCGACAGTAACTAGGCATACTGGGAGCACCAGAGACATTAGAGAACATGTGGATTGGAAGCCCACGTAGAGATTCTGGGTGTACTTGGAGCACCGGAGACATTAGATGACATGTGGACTGGTAGCCCTTCCACAGTAGCTGGACATACTGGGAGCACCGGAAACATTAGAGAACATTTGGACTGGTAGCCCACCTAGAGACTCTGGGCGTACTGGCAGCAGCTGTGACATTAGATGATATATGGGCTGGGAGTGCACTTGGAGTCACTGGGCATACTGGGAGCACTAAGGTAAATTGATAACATGTGGATTTGAAACCACGTGGAACATGATAGTCACTAGATAACATGTACTGGGAGCACTCTTGGAGCAACTGGGCACATTGGGAACACCAAAATTATTAGATGACACATGGACTTGGAGAGCACTGGGAGCACTGGAGATATTAGAGGACATGTTGACTGTTAGCCCACCTAAAGTCATTGGGCATACTGGGAGCACCGGAGACATTAGATTACATGTTGACTTGTAGCCCACCTAGAGTAACTGGGTGTAGTGGGAGCACCGGTGAGAATAAATAACTTGTGGACAGGGAGTGCATTTGGAGCCACTGGGTGCACTGGAAGAACCAAAGTCAGTAGAGGACACATTTACTGGGAGTACACTTGGTGTCACTGGGTGCATGGGAGACATTAGATGACATGTGGACTGGTAGCCCTTCCACAGTAACTGGACATACTGGGAGCACTGGAGACATTAGAGAACATGTGGACTGGTAGCCCACCTAGAGACTCTGGGCGTACTGGCAGCAGCTGTGACATTAGATGACATATGGGCTGGGAGTGCACTTGGAGTCACTGGACGTACTGGGAGCACTAAGGTAATTAGATAACATGTGGATTTGAAACCACATGGAACATGATAGTCACTAGATAACACATGTACTGGGAGTACTCTTGGATCAACTGGGCACATTGGGAACACCAAAATTATTAGAGGACACATGGACTTGGAAAGAACTTGAAGCCACTGGGAGCACTGGAGTCACTAGATGGCACATGGACTGGGGGCACTCTTGGAGCAACTGGGCACATTGGGAACACCAAAATTATTAGATGACACATGGACTTGGAGAGCACTTGAAGCCACTGGGAGCACTGGAGTCACTAGATGGCACATGGACTGGGAGCACTCTTGGAGCAACTGGGCACATTGGGAACACCAAAATTATTAGAGGACACATGGACTTGGAAAGAACTTGAAGCCACTGGGAGCACTGGAGTCACTAGATGGCACATGGACTGTAGGCACTCTTGGAGCAACTGGGCACATTGGGAACACCAAAATTATTAGAGGACATATGGACTTGGAGAGCACTTGAAGCCACTGGGAGCACTGGTGTCACTAGATGACACATGGACTGGGAGCACTCTTGGATCAACTGGGCACATTGGGAACACCAAAATTATTAGAGGACACATGGACTTGGAAAGAACTTGAAGCCACTGGGAGCACTGGAGTCACTAGATGGCACATGGACTGGGGGCACTCTTGGAGCAACTGGGCACATTGGGAACACCAAAATTATTAGAGGACATATGGACTTGGAGAGCACTTGAAGCCACTGGGAGCACTGGTGTCACTAGATGACACATGGACTGGGAGCACTCTTGGATCAACTGGGCACATTGGGAACACCAAAATTATTAGAGGACACATGGACGTGGAGAGCACTGGGAGCACTGGAGATATTAGAGGACATGTTGACTATTATCCCACCTAGAGTCACTTAGCATACTGGGAGCACCGGAGACATTAGATTACATTCTGACTTGTAGCCCACCTAGAGTAACTGGGTGTACTGGGAGCACCGGTGACAATAAATAACTTGTGGACAGGGAGTGCATTTGGAGCCACTGGGTGCACTGGAAGAACCAAAGTCAGTAGAGGACACATTTACTGGGAGTACACTTGGTGTCACTGGGTGCATGGAAGTCAATAGATGACATGTGGACTGGATGTACATTTGGAGTCACCAACAGCTAAAAAGATCAACGGTGTCATTGGTTACTTACCTGAAAGGCAGACATTTCTCAGTGGCTAAGGAACCCCTGGAGGAACCTTAGGGTTTCACGGAACCTGGTTGAGAATGACTGCTTTAGAAGGTACTTGGTGACTGTTGGCTTCTATAGAGGTGCATGTACATGTACACTGCCAGGCCACACATGAATCCAATGTACAGATAAAGCTGATTTTTTCAATATCCCTTCTATAGCAGGGTCGGCCAATTTCTGCTGAAGCAGCGGGGAGGGAGTTTCTGTTTTTCTGGCCATCGGATGTATATTGCTGCAGAACCGAACTCTGGCTGATGTTTCTGATTTTACAGAGTTCTAGGAAACCTGAGCATTCCCTCCGCGTCGCCGGGGGTCCGACTGTTATTTTTAGGATTCGTTGCTTGATATGAAACTGGACTGTTCAGCTGCCAAAAACATCCCCCACACTCCCTCCCGGAACACAATGGTTCCATCAAATGTAAAAAGTGAAAAATACTCCGTTAGGTGACATGGCCCATCTGTC